>NC_135420.1:7563282-7715782 GCF_051991245.1 Festucalex cinctus | reverse complement strand
GTTCTACTGCATCTGGCCCTGGTGAACCATATGCCCAAACCTGGACAGGCACTTAATGATATGTACATATCTGGTGTGGTGTTGGTGACTGGAGGAGGAGCTGCAGTTCTGGGCGTTGGGATTTACTCTCTTGTGGTCATCCTGCTTGAGCGAACACGGCATGGACGAAGATTTGTGGACAGGATTTTGAACATCTTCACCATCTCTGGACATATGGACCACCGGGCTCGTAGAGAAACTACCTCCAGTCTGGCTAACCTCATATGAAATTAAACACCGCCATTGTAGCCTCTTTTGGGCTCCAGCTCCTATCTTCTGTACATTAAACTGACTTGCAGTCTTTTCCGGGGACAGAAATGATGACACATCTTTTCCAAACTGACTGTTTGCTCCATTTTTGTCAGCAGCAAAGCCAAACTTTAACTAAAACCATGACATCTACTGTATGTGAGATAAAACAGAATGAGACTAGCGCAGTGTCCCACTGTAGTTTCAGCACATGTAACAAGTACAAAACCGCATAATACTGCCTTTAAAAACTCTTATCTAGGAAAGTGTTTATACCTATAAAGCCTAAACCGTGAAATATATGAGAGAAAATTCAGATTCTTTGTAAATAGAATATTTATTGGTCCTTTGGAACAAACACTTTTTTTTCCCCTTTCAAAATATGACTTTTGTTTTGTGTCATATTTGATACATCCGGTCACAATGCTTTAAATTTGTGCATTTATAACTGTCAAAAATATAATAATGAAAATGTAAAATGTAATAATAAACAAAGATATCTAACATATTTGTGTTTCCAAAAATCAGAAGGAACATATCCCACTATTAATAAGTATACATGTCTCTCCTTTCTCATTTGGGTCGATCTTGCAAGGTCGCTGGAAAAGCCATCAGCTGGGTTATACTGCCCTCTAATGGATTATCCGTGCAATGCATGTATCAGATCATATACGTCAGGGTTTTAATGGGAAGAAAAATATGATACTCATGAAATAAAGGCCTCAGAATGTCTTGTATTTAGTATGATACGTTTCGCTTTATAGGGTTAACAGCCAATGTCAAGTAAACAGTTGTGAGTGGGCTATGTAGCGGTAAAGTCATTCTGATGTATTGATAATATATAGGCCAAATGCTAAAAACATGGCATTTTCCCCTCAAAATGTCATAGGGTATTTTCCTCTGTGAGTCACAATTCCTGATACTGAGATAATCTTAATGGGCGATGCAAACAGTGAGGTTTGTTCTTTGCAAGGATCTCATTACTCCATACAGAGATCCTGGCGTAAAACACTTACTGATAAGTCTTAAACCAAAAAAATATCAGAATTTGCCAGTAACACTAGCAACGTAAAATGACTGCCATCTAGCTTAAGTACGTATAAAAACATTACGTTTTTTCCATAAAGCCAGGGAGTATTGACTTCTGTGTGCGCAACTGTGGCAATAGCCCGTGGAATTATGGGAAAATAGCCCATGGTATTATGGGGAAAATGCTACATTTTAACAATATGCCGGAATGATTTTACCAATACTTTCAAATGACTTTATCAAAACATTTGAACGACATACTGTACTTCTGTCAGAACAGTTTACTCCACACTAGCAAGTCCATGCTTCCATACAAATGTGCTATTCTGCTAAATATTTCCAACACTCATTCTGGGAGGGGAAAAAAAGATGCAAAAACTGCCCTGTGGCTGTTTAGCATGGAGAGTGTTAAAGTACATCAACACCAACTGGAAATCGAATATTTAATATTTAATCTTAATCGAGTATTTAAAAGGGAAATCAAGTCAAACATTTTCTTTACAATAAAGTTCTATTTGCGCTCCCACTAGTCTAAATACGGCATTCTGATTAATACTGTGTTCATAAAATATGAATTATCAGAAAAATCTACCCATTTTTATCCATCTCAGGGGATATTTTTCCTTGTACTGCCACTTGCAGACAACTAAAAATGACATCACAGTGCCTACCATGTCTCACCTGTTTTCTGGGTTTGGCCATGTACTGAACCTGAGGCACTGTGATGTCATTTTCAGTCAGCGGCTTGTGGCAGTAAGGCAAAATGGCTGCCCCCTGAGATGGGTAAAAAACGGTGGATTGTTCTGCTGAATTAATATTCCACAAATACAATATTAATCAGAATGCATTGTTTAGACTAGTGAGGGTACATAGAACATATTGTTTGACTTGAAAGGACACAAAGCACATACTGTCATTGATGTATTAACATATTTAACAGTTTATAATTATTCATTTAGAAATCCACTCACATATATAGGTCCTAAAATTATTTGACTTGTGGTATAAAAACGTTCTTCCAAGTGATGGATGTCACGTCTGCAGCACGGTGATCTAGTCGTAAGGGAGTCTTGAGGTTCAGGGTTCAAATCTCAGTTTTGTGAGGTGTGTTCATTTGTTCAATGGACATTCGGGCTTCTTTTCTGACCACTGATTCTTGTTTTTGAACAGGTTGCTAATGACGGTTAGATGACAATTATCCATCCATCATTTTTCCAAACCGCTTATTTCTCACTAAGGTTGCGGAAGTGCTGGAGCCTATCCCACAGCTGTATTTGGGCAGCAGTCGGCGTACACCCTGAACTGGTTGCCAGCCAATCACAGTAAATTACAATTACAGAATGTTAAATCGTTCGGATCAATTTTCACTTTCACAAAGGCCATATAAATGGAAGAAAAATGAAAAGTAACGAGTGAGCTTGAATCTAACAATAAACCATGCTCTTTTTTTGACCGTGTTTCAAACCTGACAGCAATATCATTGTCATTGGCCATCAAGATTATTATTCTCACTTCTTCATGAACTTTTAATGCATGGATTTTTTTTGTTTTTTGTTTGTTTGTTTGTTTGTTTGTTTTTTTTGTGTGTGAATGAATTTAATTTGTGCAATCATGGTTTTTCTATCCCCACTTTTTTCTTTAATTGCATGATAACAGCAACTGACTGAAATAATATTTTGAAAAAAAGCTGTGATTCAAATACTGTTGGGAAAAAATAAACAAAATCAAAAATAGAAACAGCAACAAAATGAAAATGACAAATTAGTGATATATGCGGCCCATTAAAGGGGACACACAGTAATGCTGCACATCCATTAGCTGTGACATTACAACCAAATACATTCAATTCATACATACAATGTGTCTGTGTTCAACCCCATCATTAAATAACACTTATCTGCAAATGACTTGCAAGCTAGGCTGGGTGAAGATCCACCATTTACAAGGGACAGGGCTACACAATACGTCATGTCAAAGCTAAAAGGTAAGCAGAGCTGCAGTGTCAGCGTGAATATGATCAATAGAATAACATCCTTTCACAGTCCAAGTTCAGTGGGGAGCTGATGCCCCTCTATATGCCCCATTATTTTAAGATTGGTAGCGAACATGCCCCTCTTGTTCAATCTTCTGCACACCCCTGGTTTGAAACTCAATTTGAAACCCAACCCTAATTTAAAACCTTACTTTAAAACCTTCACCCTAGCTTAAAACCCTTTAAAACCCTACTTTGAAACTCTTACAATAGTTGAAAAACCCTACTTTGAAACCTCAACTTAAATTTAAAACCCTGCATTGAAACCTTAACCCTAGTTTGAAAACCCAAATTTTCAACTCTAATGCTGGCTTTGCTGTGGTGTGCATGCCTCCTCCTCAGATGCCCCGTGCCACCGCTTCATTGCATGTCCCTCTCCAATATATGTTTTGAAAACGCAAGACTGTAAATTGACTCCAGGTGTGCTTTTAAGTGCACATCCAAGTGTGAAAAGTTCTCATAAAGACATGATCATATATAAACTAGATAATGCAATTTTTGGAGAGATTGCATGTGACGCTTCAATGCCTTAAGAAAAAAAAAAATATGAAATGATGCGGCTGTACAATGACCTGGAATGATCTGAACATATTGAAGATGGAATGGTTTGAAAGTGAATCAGACATTATATGTGGACACGGGAAGTGAATATGAAGAAATGTTGAATTAGGGATAAGCTGTTTAAACGAATCAATTCGAATCGAATAAAAAAAAAAAATGTAGAAATTAGGGGGGGGACACACTTTCTATTAGGAAGTGTTGGGGAAAATATGGTAAGGATAGCCTAAAAATCTTCAAACTGGAACTGTTTGAGTTTTAATACAATTAATTTGTTCCAGCTCTGATATTGAATCTCAATAGATTTTGCTGGTGTACCTGACGTGGTTGCTTGGGTGCTCCCCAAAAGAATTTGAAGGCATCCCTCACATTTCCACACAATATAATTTGTGTGTGTGAGTCTTCAAAGCCTTTTTTATCAGTCTGTGCATATGCTGCTGCCACACAAAAGTCACACAGTGAGCTATTGTTATAGCGAGGGCAAAAAAAAAAAGAAAAAGAAAAAGAAAAAAGAGGACCAGTGCACAAGGCGGCGGTCTGTAGGGGCTGGCACAGGTTAGCACCAAGCTCTTTGTTACACACATGCACACAAATACACACACACACAAAGGTCATATGTGGGATTGGCCCAAGGCAAACAAAAATCTGAACAGACAAATCGCACACAAGCCATCTTAATTCCAGGAACACGACATTTTATTGCTACTGATTCCCGAAGAAGTTATCTCACTGAGCGGCAAAGGCTTGCGACTGTTTGCCAACATAGCGAATGTTAGTTTTTCGTCAAGCAAACGTTTGCAAAGACGTTTGCCAGACATTAACAAACTTTTTTTTTATTTATATATTTTTTTGTCGCGGTGTATATGACCTTATGTAAGATTCTGTAGCAAATGTTGGCTATGTGTGAATCATTTGTTTTCAAACTCAAAATCATTTGCTTTCAAAAACACATTAAAAAAAAGTTCATGACACAAATCATGTCTCAAATATTTTATCAAATTCAATTTGGGTAACCTAATGATTAGTTTGAAACTTACAGTAATAAAGTAGCTAATAAATGCTATAAATCCAAAAAAGATGCTATCCCACATAGTTGCTGCTAGTGTGTATTATTAGTCTTGCCAAAGAGTGAGCTGTACATCTCAACTGTGCTGTTACCACATCACACTTTTTCACTCAACAAGTGTTGATGTTTACCGCTATGTGATCGACTACATTTTGCTTAATACAAGTACACACAGTCTGTCTTATTTGGTGTCAGCCAAATGTACATGACAAAATATCTGTATTGTAACAGATAGGATTCAATTAATCAAATTTAAGACTATGAATCTAATTCAGAATCTACTTAGGTTGAGACCAACCGGTGTATATATAAGATCATGTCTGAACAGCTATATACTGTACATATATTTGGTATGTCTCTGATGTTGTGTAGGCCTATTATACTTCACAACAAAAGTCATTCTTTTGTGGGTGGGGTGTGTATGGAATTTCTTAATAGATAGTGACACACTTTACAATAAGGGTTTGCCTTTTATGGTCATCAGATAATAGAGCCGAATAGGTGTTGCTTCACATTTTCTACGGTAGCAATAAAATCTGGCAGGCTTGATTTTTCACAGGAAATATTTTTGTGTTGGTCAGCCAAGTCAGAATTTGCAGATGATGTTGAAAACTGTTTACTAGGGATGTAACGACATCCAAACATCACGATACGATATTATCACGGGATAAAGGTCATGCATGATAACGATAATTATCACGATATTGTGGGGAGGTTGGTGATACTAATCAAGGTCACAATATTGCAAAAAAATACAATAAAAAATAAAAAAAAATAAAAGAGTTCTTAATAAAAAAAATTAAAAAAAAAAGCCCACAAGATTGTGCTTTTGTAAATTACAGCAATGCATATAAACAATATATAATAAGGCTTAATATTGAGGCACTTACTTGCTAATGCACGCACGTATTGAGTTCCTCCACATATTGACTCGGTTCGCAAGCATGTTACGTTCCCTTTCATCTGACCATTAGCGTAGATTTTAAACATAGAAGGCCAAAACATCCCTAATGAAAATTAAATTGCACTAATAAACTAGCCACCAGAGGGTGCTAGAACTGCACAAATGGAAATCAACCTGACATTTTAAACCGATGTGTTCCTTTTAAATATTGTGAACATGACGAGGACGATATTGTGGCAGTTTTAATATCACGACATTGCCTGTATCATTACATCCCTGCTGTTTACCTGTTATCATTTACCAAAAACTACAGACCGCTAAGGTACTATTGACTATAAAAATAAATTCTTAATTCGTATTTTTGTGAACATGTTGATCAGATATTTCAGAGCTTGCAGTGATTGCTGCTTACCTTCATTTCTGATGATTTGTGGAATTGGATGAACGGGTGGGAAATATTTTCAAACAATTTCAATATATTAGAATGTGCAAATCATTTATTTTTAAATATATGTCAGAAATATTAAGTTTAGAAGGAAACCTCAAAAAAGATACGAATGACTGGTCAAGAGTTTTGTATTAAACAGCATTAGATTAAATGATAAAATCATTCAGCAGCTGAACTAAAGTGCAAAAAGTACAATGTGACAGTGTGTGTGCTACTATGAGAAACTGAACAACACTGTACTTCAAAATGGGAACTAGTGTTTATTATAAACAACAACAGCATATTTTGCATCCAATTGACTCTTTCAGACTTGTCGAAGCTGCAAGTGGATTTTGAGTTCCAGGACAAGGTTACATGCTCTGTGGGGCCGTCAGTGGTGTAATATTACCCTGTCACAGTCGCAGGCAATATTGTCACTCATTAATCATTGACCTGCCGCCTGCTGTAGGCTTCACTTGACTGAGGATTATGTTCACAGTGCTAGTTGTGATGTGATATATCAAAAATTGATTTAAGGCAATTAACATAGAATGCAGGGGCTCTGATAAATGCAGTATACTGCCTCAGAGGGTAAAAAAATAAAATTAAAATAAAACACAACCAAATTATAAAATGCTAAAGCTTTCCACGATAAAGAAATAAATAATGCAAACATTTGGCAATGTTGTTATCCATTGGCTGGCAGTCATCTATTGCTGTTGCTCATCAAAGATTATGTTGCTGAGAATTAACATCCAAGTGAATTAGAAAAAAAGGAAAAGCTTCCAATATAAATTCACTGGAAGTGGACTTGTGGTGTAAAAGTAAAATATGTTTTTGCCCAAAATGAGGCATAATGGTCATGCTGTCCCAACACACACAGTAAAAAGCTAGGAGACATAAGGACAAGGGAGGAAGACACACAGCGCCATTCGTCTAGCAGCATCTTCGCCCTTTAGTTTGTCCGGAGCTGGTAATCTGCCAACAGATGTAACAGCAAAGCATAAACACATAGCTTTTGTCCCCATCATCACTCCTGCACATCCAATCATTGGCAACATCAAATCCTTTAACAAGATTTACACTCATACTGGCTGTAGTGTTGGCTCACTAAATCAAATACTCAATAATGACTCCTCTTAGGCAACGGTGAAAGGAAAGACATTGGTGAAAATGGTCATTGGAAACGAAATAACTAGCATGTAATTAGGGTTGTTCCGATACCGTTTTTGGCTCCCGATACCGATACCCAGCTTTGCAATATCGGCCGATGCCGATACCATACCGATACCTAAGGTTTTTTTTCCTCGACATGAAAAAGCTGTCCTGCCATTGGTTCAGAGCATTCAAGGGCCAATAGGATATCTTAGATTGGCATGCAGTGAACATGTCACATATCAGTGAATGTCGTGCACGAGCAAGACACAAGATGCTGCATCCAAAATCCTATATTAGCGTTGGAATTAATGGTATTGGCATCTTACTTGTTAGTAGTTACTGATACCGATACCACTGTTTTAATGCAGTATCGGGGCCTCTGCCGATACCAGTACTGGTATCGGAACAACACTATATGTAATGTAATGTAAATCAGATGTGCCCAAATGTATATATTGTGCAAAATCTGTTATGTACATTAGATTTTAGTGTTCTTCCGAGACTGATACTGGTATCGGCAGAGGTGCCGATACTGCATTAAAACAGTGGTATCGGTATCGGTGACTACTCACAAGTAACATGCCGATACCATTAATTCCAACGCTAAAATAGGATTTTGGATGCAGCATCTTGCGTCTTGCTGGTGCACGACATTCACTGGTATGTGACATGTTCACTGCATGCCGATCTAAGATATCCTATTGGCCCTTGAATACTCTGAACCAATGGCAGGACAGCTTTTTCATGTTGAGGAAAAAAAACCTCAAGTATCGGTATGGTATCGGCATCGGCCGATACTGCAAAGCTGGGTATCGGTATCGGGGGCCAAAAAACGATATCGGAACAACACTAGTTCCAACAGTGCCTCTAATTCTGTCAACTTGAACTCCAAAAACTCACATTAAAATGAAATTGTTGTTGTTTCTTTAATCAAACATTGTGCTTAGTGGACTATGTTTTTAATAGCACAAATAATTAAAATTATAACATTCTGAATGTCTGATCAAGATACAGTGGAACTCAAAAGACTTTGGAATAATATGCTTCAGGTTCATACACACACATATATATACATATATATATCTGTACCACAGACTTGGAATTGTTCGAATTATTCTCATAGCATAGGGTGGCCATATTTTGATTTCCAAAAAAGGACACTGGCCTTGAGGTACTTAATTGATCACCAAAGTTTACTCATAGAAGCCATACGTCAGAACTATTTTAATATATGCCTCCTGTGTATGGGTAGAAAATAAAACAAAAAAACATAACTCTCTTTTTAAGTCTTACTTTTTTTTTTTTTTTTTTTTTTTATCGAATCCATGCCACCACCATGTCTACGGTTTTGGAGCACAGAGTGCTACCAGTGCGCTAAAGTCATGACCTGCAAAGCTCAGGATGCTATTTCAACGCTCAGGAAGTGTGGTATGTAAAAAGCTGACCTACCGGTCAGCTAGATATTTTTAAATACATAACTCTCAGGAAAATAATGAAAGCTTTACTAGTGGTATGAAATATCCTTTTAACTTCCTTTTCCTTGGCTCATGCATAAACCTCTTACACGGTAAGAGCTATAAAATAAACAAACATGACACATCATCATTTTTACAAAATTTTAACTAAGCAAAGGCTCAGAATGGTTTACTTGTGTCAGTAAGCAACTATTTAAGTGTGTTCTTACCTCCACTTTGCGTGATGTAGCGCACCCAAGGCAAGGCTTGGTAACCACTCTTTTCTATAATCTTTAGGTAACGCACCTTAGCACAAAAAACAAAATGTGAATTGTACTGGAACAAAGGTAATAGATATTTTTTGCTAACACAGACTCGCACCTGAATGCCAGACACAGTAAAATAGGGTATCTCAAAGTTAACGATGATTGGTCGTTTTGCGTCCAACTCATCACTCTCCACACTGGGTAGCCCAAAGTGTGCCCGCATAATATACTCCTTGCCACCCTGCAGACACGTGGACAGAAAAGAAAGGACGTTCTTAATACATCTGATCCATTATTACACAACACTGTCCACCAAGCATTACTTTACGTCAAAATGTTATGTAGATATTCACTGTACAGCATAAAGTCTTTCCTAGAATATCCGCCAAATGTTAAAGGGTGTGAAGTTTTGAACTTCATGGTTGCTCATCCGTGTGTGAAAATGATTTCACATGCTCCAGGAATCCTGCATCATGAATCCTGGCAGCGTCATCTTGAATGTGTGCCACCAGAGAAGAAAAAGAAACCTGCTCATTCAGGATATTCAGGTATCTGACCTATTTTTCTGGGCACACAACCAACTTGAACCAAATGATGCAGGCAAAACACAACCACACAGTCTTGTCCTCATCAAAACAAGTAAAAAAAAAAGAACAATGCATAGAAATATGTGTATGTGTTTTAAAGAAAATATCTTAGTGATGTTTTTGCACTTTACAATCCAGCATGTAATGTATTCTAAAGAATGAAAGGATGTGCACTAACAGGGAAAGATTTGATGTTCCATTGCACCACATTCTTCTCAGGCATCCACTTGGCACTGCCTGTGCTGGTCTTGAACTTTGGTGAGTCGGCATCACTGGGCACTGGCACCAAAATGGACACATTGTTGGCAGTTGATCGGCTCTTGAACTGACTACGAGCCTGCAATGATAAACAGACGGTCAACCAAATGCCATAACACAACTTTACAGAAAAAGTAAAGCATTCACATAGGCATTTTTTTTTTTTTTTTTTAACAAACCATGTGTCACCCCGGGTTTTCACCGGTTGCGGTTGCGGTGCGGTTGCGGTGCGGTTGCGGTGCGGTCCGGCGACGCAAGCAATTAGATTCCATTCATTCGAATGGTGCAGTTTACACCGCTTGCGGGTGCGTTGCGTGTCGACTGCGGAAGGCCTGCGGCGTGCCGCAAGCCTTCCGCAAGGATAGACCTATTTTCTATTTTTGCCGGACGCCGCAGCGGTAGGCCTCCGGCAAATGGCAAGCTAGCACAAAACACATCGAGCGGGACAGGAAGACCGAGGCAGTTTCAAAATAAATTTCCGTTTACCTTTCAGAATAAAACACTCGCCAGCTCCTATTTCTCAAGTTTTTCAGCAAAACGTGACGTGGGCGTCGCCGGGCCATGTGCTCATTCACGGTTTAGACACCAGCGAACATGGACGAGGAGAGGTTTATATTGGAGGTGGAAAACCACAAAATAATATATGACACGGCACATCCTTTTTATAAGGACTGTAATGTATTGTGAGTTTGATGTTCGCGATTGCTTGTTGTGCCCGTCTCGCTTGCCGTACTGAGCGGCAGCCGGACGGGGAAGACAGAAATAAAGAGTGGACCCGCACTGACCCGACTCTCGTTATTAATATACTTTACAAGGACAACCAAAAAATGGATGCTGCATGGAATCTCATAGCAGAAGAAGAAGAAAATGTTAAATCAAAAGAAGTCCACCTCTCGTTGTGAAATGCCACATGATCGCGCGCGCGCGGTCCCGCGAGACACGTTGGGAAGTGGGCGGCGACGGTGCTGCCGGACCGCAGCTGTGCGGAGCCGGTGTGGATTGACAAAAAAATTGACCCGTCCGGAGCACGCAGTCAAGACGCACCGCACCGCAACCGCACCGCAACCGCATCCAGTGAAAACCCGGGGTCATGGATACGCAAAAGGAGGGAGGATTTGTAAGTGGATAGGAACCCTTGTAATGTTTGTGTTACTTTATACTTGTCATTACCTTCACCTTGATCTCAACACGGCTGTGGGAGAACTTCTCGATCACGCTCTCGATCCATATGAGTGGCTTCACCTGTCAAATGGATAGAAAGAGTGGCAAGGTCGGAGGGGTGGTCTGGATATCTACAGATATGAATGATAAACCTTGGAAAAAAAATAAGCACTGAACAAAAACCTCTATTTCAATAAAAAAATTTAAAAAAACACACACATGCAATCCTGGAGTGGACATTTTGACCAGGACCACAGTGTGGAAAGGCAATACAATCTAGACATACCACCACCACGTGTATACATATTTGTGAGAGTCTTGCTCACCATTGTGTTGAGCCGGTAGGACATGAGCTCACTTTCGCCATCAGGTGGAATGAAAGAAATTGTGCGGTCATTCTGGAAACGCGACAGACGGACACACTGATGGAACTTTACATCTTCAAGCTCCACGCTTTTACTCTTCTCTCCTAAGACAGAAACAAAAGTGAGGGGATTTACTCATTCAAAACAAGGTTTCTCTCTCTCTCTCTCTCTCTCTCTCTCTCTCTCTCTCTCTCTCTCTCTCTTGCTTTAGCCTTAACTAACATCATTTTTCATGTATTCAGGCAGTCATTATGATTTACTTCATTTAATGACGCTCTGAAGATGAGCTGGTATACACACACAATCATCATACACAGCCTGCTACCATCTGCCTTTCTGTCTAATTACTGTATTTAGCTGTCAAGCCAGCCACAATGTACCTTCATAACCACACAAACACACCTCTATTGTTAATCTCCATTCTTGACAACGAGAATATATTTCTGAATATTTTACTGCCATACACAATATTGGCTTGATATGTCAATATATGACATTACATCCGCTATGCTTTGTGTCCATCCCTCTACCGATCTTATCTGATGATGTCTAAGACACTTGCGGAAGGTGAAGTCTGATTAACATTGGCATTATTCTGCATAGTTTCCGTTATGGTTAGTAAGTTACCTGTTGTGTTTCAGTTTTGAGTTGGGTTTTGTGTTATTTTGGTGAGAGTGATGGTTGTCTGGTGTTCTTGTGTGTTTCCCCTGTTTCGTTATGTCTGAGTAGGTCCACCTGTGTGTCATCCCCCTTCCCAATGTGTGTTGCTAATTGGTGCCCTCTGCCTGCTGTGTTTCCCAGCTGTGTATTGGTAGTGGCTCGCTAGTGTTTGTATTTAGGGAGTGGTGTTTGTTTCACGTGTGGTGTGGTGTGGTGTTTAGTCAAGGTCATCTACGTCTGGTCAAGTTTATTTAAGTCTGGTCAAGTTTATCTAAGTTTAGTCAAGTTTATCTACATCTGGTCAACTTTAATCTAGTCTGGTCAAGTTTATTTAAGTCTGGTCAAGTTTATCTAAGACTGGTCAAGTTTATCTAAGTCTGGTCAAATTTATCTAAGTCTGGTCAAGTTTATCTACGTCTGGTCAAGTTTAATCAAGTCTGGTCAAGTTTATTTAAGTCTGCTCAAGTTGATCTACTTCTGGTCAAGTTTAATCAAGTCTGGTCAAGTTTATTTAAGTCTGGTCAAGTTTTTCAACGTCTGGTCAAGTCTCCACGTCTCCTCTAATCTCCACATCTCCTCTAGTCTCCACGTCTCCTCCAGTCTCACGTCTCCTCTAGTCTCCAAGTCTTCATGTCTCCTCGTCTACTCCAGTCTCCACGTCTACTCCAGCCTCTCAAGTCGTCTACTCCAATCTCCACGTCTACTCCAGCCTCTCACGTCATGCTAAGTCAAGTCTTCCTCTCTCACATCATGCCCAGTCAATCCACGTTCCATCCAGTCCTTTATTTAGTTCCAGTCAATAAAATTATTCTCATTCCTGTCAGTCCTCTTCCTGTCTGGTTTCTCCACCTTTTGGTCCCACCACTTCCATATCAAAACATTACCACTGTGTGTAAACTTGCAATTTAAGACTAAAAATGACACACATACAGTAATGTTCCATTTTCTGCTTCTCAATTAATCTCCTTCTAATAATGGTAATAGTATGAAAAGGCATATTGAGGCAAAACTCAGCAGATTGTGTTGTTCTTTCCAGACATTGACGCTCATAAGTAGATTGTGGCGCGATCTTAACGAATTAAAGTTGGTAAAAAGTAACCTCTTTAATAGCACCCATATTCTGTTGGAATAATAAATCCAATGTTCGCCTCTGCTGTGGATGATGTTGAGTGCTGAGTGGCAGAAAATTGCTGAAACAACTGTGGGCCACTGAGCCTTCAGTTAAATCCCCCCATTTTAAGTCAGCGAAAATGTGTTTGATTAATCTTGCTTCTCGAACAAGGATGTTTGCATATACACAGGATTAAGGTGCATGTTTCATTTTTTGGAAGCATACTGTACATGCGCAATGCCACCTTTTGAGTGACGGATTTGGAGCTGCTCTTTTCATGAATGCAAATCAGGGCAACACATTCAAATCGATTCTCTCTTTCTCTGTTCCATTCAATCTGTCTGCTACTAACTCGCAAAGGCATTGAGCATCCTGGCAAAGGTGGAAGGTAGAAGTCATTTGAGACATGTTCTGTCACTGCTTGGACCTGAGGGTCAATGACAACAGACAAGTCTGTGCATGTGTGTATAAGCTATAGAGGGAAGCAAAAGATGTGACAGTGTCCCTCGTGGTTCTGTTTGGTCCTTCTCACCTGGTCTCAGGGTTTTAACACAGAACAACATCAAAATAACCAGAAGAAAAATGAACCACAGTGTCTTCTAATGATATTTGACTGTAATAGGTTGTGGTTAATTTTACTGTATATCTGCTCATAATCATGTTAAAATATTTTGAGTCAAACTCAACAGAATTAAATTATATGATGAGTAATCGTCATAACCACATACCATTTTTATGCAAAGTATTGTAAAGCTACGGTTTCACTCTAAGTGCAAGTCTTTCAACAAAGGATAATAGAATGAAGTGACTCAGCTTCCTGTATTTGCAGACCATGTCCAGAAGGGGGCAGTGTTAAATGATGAAAATTGTGCATTGGCTCTGCCACACTCCAAACATGGAAAACACACATTTGCATCAAAATTCAGCTTGTTTTACTGTCACAATTTGTCAGTGTTTCTGTTTGATCTTCATCACCCATTAATTACTTTAAACAATAATAAATTTAGTGTCTTGTAAAACACATCGTGTTCATTCCAGATCTTTAACTACCTCCAGGGCTGTTACCAGGGAAGGGTCAAAACACCGACACAGGGTAAAAAGGACGGAATTCTTGCACCACGCTGGTATACTTCAAGCCGCCTCAACTTAAAAAGGAGGCAGACATCATGATGATTGTGGGTGATGACCGTTGAAAGCCACTGAATGACAAAACTGGTCTCCATATTCAGTATAAATGCCTGAAGATACTGACACTTATCGGCTGTTACTTACTGCCTGTGATTTCAAACAGCACTTTGTCATTAAGGCCCAGTCGAAGCTCAGGCATCCCTGAAAGGATCACTTTAAGCTTAATGCAGCCCACTATTTCACTTCGCAGGACACTGCCAGTGGCATTCACCTTTAAGAAAAACACATTATAAGGAATCATAAATTAGTAAGAAAAAAAAACATTTCCATCAACATGACAACAGAATACCCCAATCAACCTTTTATCACGCTCCAAAACATATTTGCTAAAACCTCCAAACACAATCAGCAATTTAATAATGTTTTGAAACCTTCGTTTTAATTGGCTGCAAGTGTGGTTTCTAAATTTCCAGTTGTCACTAACCACAGGTATTGTTTAATTACAAATTAAAGCCGAATGAGTGCAATACAATTATTTCTTACAATTTTGATAAGGTGTTAATAATTGTGTTCGCTTCATATTTGGAATTATCTGTAGAATGATCAGATTGGGTTTTCCTCTACTTTTTTGTGTTGTTCCAGTACAAACAAAATAAATAAACATTTGTGATTGCTCAAATTTTCTACAGCAAGTTATGCATTATATGACAGAAGCACAGGGGTGGCAAATGCTGGCAATATTTTTGGCCCTGACTGCATAGGGTTCTCAGCCTATTGTACAATCCTTTCTGCAGGTTTTACATTGGACTTGTATTTAGGGCTTTAGTGACCCGTGTTGTACATTTCAGGTCCACCTCTTTACACCATATTGCCACCATCTTAAAATAATTGCCTAAGTCACTTTTTTGGAAAAGTTATTATTATTATTATTATTATTATTATTATTATTTGAAGGTGTCAATATGACATGAAGCAATGAGTGATAATATACAGAAAATCATTTCACAAGATTGTAATGGGCTACTATTACTTTATAAATTTTAGTGCTGTCCGGTGATTAAAAAGTTAATCTAATTAATTACAGGATTTTAAAAAATTAATCTATTTTAATCTCATATTAGCTAAAGGTCCCCAAACAAAGAATTTGAATTCTAGGACATAACACAATTGTAGTGCATGACTAATCAATTGAATACACCAAGAAGAGAAGATGTGAAATCCACATTTGTGTGCTTCATAAATGAAATTCAAAACAAAACGTTTAAGCACATCAACAAACCAATTAGGCCATGCATTATTTAAAAAAAATAATCTAAACTTCAATTTTGTTTAAAAATGTTTTGAACAAAGTTGAGTCTAAACTTCCACAAGCTGAGGTTCGGTGTATGGATGGCATGAGATGAACTGATAATAACTGTGGTGGTTTTTGAGCTAGACTAGTAACAAACTGGTAATCAGGAAAAGATAGAAGTTAGAAAGAGAGGTTAACAAAGTTCTAAAGCTACAATACCTGGGTCATAGCAACTCAAACCCACAGAGGAACTGGGGCTACAGTATCAACTTTTGGTATACCTTGAACTGCCAGGGGTGGGTTGGTCTTGTTAGGACTTGCTGTTTGGAGCTCCCGAGTGATCTAGCGCACACTCGTCGTGATTCGTCAGACTCCCTGTCAGTTAGGGATGGGTACCTTTCACATTTTAAACAGTACTGATCCAATATTCGGTACCTGGGAATCAATACCGGTACTCAATGGTACCAATTTTCGGTACTTTGTACGCTCTCTCTATTCTGTGAAATGGTTAATTTCAACTCTTCCTTGAAAAAAAAATGTCAATTTATGTTGAGCGATTATGATTTTATAGCACTTAGTATGAATATTTTTGCGTTAAGCACTGAAAAGAAAATTGGTGGATGGATAGATTAACGCGTTAAACTGAATGCCATGCGCAGATAAACTTCTGCTTATAATGATAAGACAATTAAGAAGATTGAAGTTTAACTAGGTTTACATTTGTATTTTGTGGTCGAATTTGTGGCTGTGGTTCTGTATCTACATTGGCTGAGGGTTTCCTGACAATTCACACATTTCAGTTCTCCCATCAAAAAACTATTCACTTTCACTCCAATGGACTGTTTCATAACATTGAATCAAAAACACACACACAAAAAAATGTGTCCTCACCAGTAGATTTACAGACTCAATGACATCCATAAAAACTTCATTCTTCCGGTACTTGATGCCCTCTGACCTCCAAGATACAGCATTGGTGACAGTGGCAGGAGGTCGAACAGCCCCAATCTCGAGTTTGTGACCCTGCTGGGTAATGTACCTAAAAGAAACAAAAGAAAATAATGCTGGTTTCTAATCAGCACAACAACGTGGCGTATACAGCACTATAATCGCTTCTTGAGAAACAATGTCATTTCTTTTGACATTAACAAACAAGCCTTAAAGAGGAAGTCAACCCCTTATAATATGTTGTATGCACCCTTACTAGTCTAAACACAGAATTCTGATTAATATTGTGTTTGTGGAATATGAATTGAGCAGCAAAATGAGATAGGGCTCAGGTTGTGAGTGATTAGTCATTAACTGAATTCTCCTTTAATTGGAAGTCAATAAAAACAGAAATTCTATTTTTATTGTAACGTGCTAGTCGATCAAGAAGCTATCTTAACCGCTTATTCCTCACAAGGGTTGCAGGGTGCTGGAACCTATCCCAGCTAGCTTCGGGCAGGAGGCAGAGGACACCCTGAATTGGTTGCCAGATAATCGCAGGGCACACAGAGACGAACAACCATCCACATTCACAAGCACACCTAGGGACAATTCAGAGCACCAAATTAACTTGCCATAAATGTCTTTGGAATGCGGGAGGAGACCGGAGTGCCCGGAGAAAACCCACGCAGGAACGGGGAGAACATGCAAACTCCACCCAGGAAGGCCGTAGCCTGGACTCAATCCTGCGTTCTCAGTACTGCGAAGCGGATGTGCTAACCACTCATTCACCGTGCCGCCCATCTATAATTTTATGTTAAAATTATTTTTGCTTCAGAGTAATTGGCACTGTAAAGATTACTGATATGTGTAATTAAATATTTGTGATTTGCATAAACTGTTATTGCATTGTATGGATTCCTTTTATTAGATTACAAAAAAAAAAAAATCATTAAGAGACCAAAAAATAAGACCTTACTTTAAAATGTTGTTTTGGGCAACCAGGAAACACTGTCACATTTTTAATTAAATTAATTATGGCAATATATATTTTGGAAAAAAAATTAATACAGTTCACTGAATCAAATATTACAGTTCTGGATATAATACAGGTCAATGCTACTGATAGTGTTAAGGTGAGCACAGAAGGCCGAGAGCGGCCATTATTGCATAATTCAGACTAAATGCATCTAAATTTGTTATTCTATAAAGATTTAACCACACCAAATCCAACCTTCATGTGTCCCTTTCCAATTATGTCTCGAGCTCTCCTTCACCAGCGTCATCTATAACAGCATCATCTACTGGAAGTAATTGTTCAAAAAACATCTTTCTGAATCCTTTGCCTCAGTTGATCCTACATGGGCGTTTTGTTTGCGTGTTGACACAAACCAAGCTTGTGGAGTTCTGAGAGATCAAAGGTATAGAATGAACCTGCCAGTTTGGGGTATAGAGTTTTTGTTGTGTTTGGTCCCAAATGTTGCTCAGAAATGCTAATGAAGTTACAGTATATGCAATGGGACTTGTCAGTATCCTGTCAGATTAGCATAACAATAGTTGACACAATCATGCACAAACATGCATAATGCACTTACACATTAATGTTCATATGCACATCCCACACACAATTTTATGCGTTTACTGTCACCAGATATGATGATGATGTGATGCACAAAGGAAATGATGAGTTTTTTTTTTTTTTTTCTTGTGGTTGGGGCATGAAAAGGTCACAAACTGTTAAATTTACTGCAGTCTGAGGTTGCTTATGTAGGTACATTTGTGTGTACAGCAAAAAGAAGAGAGGGATGAACGCAGATGATCTAACATTTCTTAAGTACTCAAGAAAGCTAAGTTGCACAAACCCGCACACTGCGTGAAAGTTCTGTGGCGTTTCTTTTGGTCACATCGTTCAGTGTGTGGTGCGCTAATGTCAACATTTGTAGGAATGAGGAACATAAAGGTGTGATAGATAAGATGTCAATCATTTGCTATGCACTCTCTGGCACACTATTGGTCTGCGGCGACCACTTATCTTGGGCTTCACGTGTTTGGCTGACTATTTTGGAATATCTGAATTTCGGACCCCCTTAGCCCTACTATTAGCTAAGTTTGTGATATGGCCTTTTGATAATCTAGTATAAATAAATAAATACATAAATAAATAAATAAATAAATAAATAAATAAATAAATAAATAACGGTTCTTTTTGTAGACATAGAAACAGGCATATTTTGATTTTCGTGACAGTGAAAGCCTCAAGCATGTTTGGGAATTTGGCAGACTGTGCTGTGCCATGCTGATCACCGAGTGTGTTTTCTTTTACATGCACCCGCTGCACCTGGCAATTTGGTGGCAGAAACAAGACTAAACTTTCCACTTGCTGAAACCAGGTTGAAGTACACACATGGGCATGAATGATCAGGTTGGAAGTCAGTCTCCAAGTGCTCACTGATCTGTGCTCACCCTGGCCAACTGTGCATCATCTACATAGTGGAGGTCATAGTAGTAATAGTAGTTTCAAAGTGCGGTTTGAAAGTAGGGTTCCAAAGCAGGGTTAAAGTGTCAACATAGGGTTTCAAAATTGGGTTTTGAGGTAGACTTTTCAAAGTAGTTTTAGGGTTTCAGAGTACAGTACAACGCTGTAGGCATGCCGTCTCCTCGGTACCACTCTGGTGAGGACTTCCAAGCTTGCTCCACCTGGCTGAGGCACAGGTGTGACACAAGGCATGCTGGAGAGACTCAATATCCCGATATATAGCTGGACGAAGTGGCTGGGAGAGGGAAGTCTGGGCTTCCCTGCTATAGCTGTTGTCGCCACAACCCGTTCCCGGATAAGCAGAAGCACATGCATGGATGGAAGGAAGGATGGATGGATGGATGGATGGATGGATGAAGCGCAATTTATATATATATATATATATATATATATATATATATATATATATATATATATATATATATATATATATATATATATATATATTAGGGGTGTGAATTGCCTCGTACCTGACGATTCGATTCGTATCACGATTCACAGGTCACAATTCGATTCGATACCGATTAATCCCGATACGAATTTATAAGTCGATTGTTGCGATTTTTTTTCATTCAAATTTAGAAAATACTAATCAGTAAGCTTGTAGAGTGTAAGATTTATATGAAAATGTATTATTTATTTATCTGAAATTTCAGTCTTATAGAGGTTGTAATCTGTTTCATGTTTAAACAGCATTAAAATAAAATATTAAGGCTTAATGTTCCGTTCATATAACATTCTTCCATGCTTAAGGTGTGAATCCTAAAAAAAAATAAAAAAAAATAAAATAAAAATAAATAATAAAAAAAAAAATCGATTATTGAATCGATTCGAGAATCGCGCGATGTAGTATCGCGATATATCGCCGAATCGATTTTTTTAACACCCCTAATATATATATATACACATATATATATATATATATATATATATATATATATATATATATATATATATATATATATATATATATATATATACATATATATATATCTGGCACGTTTAACATTCATTAAATTCTAAAAATTGAATGCATTTGATTCATTAGCACCTCCAAGGATTTTTTTCTCTGTTGACATGGTTAATCGAGATGATGAAGTATTTATTTGTGGTTAAGCAAGCATGCCATGCACTTTATGCAAAGTGAAAATACTGAGTTGATTGACCTGATACGAATTAGCTGTTCTGAAGCCAGATATTCAAAACTTTCCCATCTCAGAGTAAGTCAAGTCAGTTCAGCTTTAGACTGGAATACCCCCAGGTCATGGATTTGTCACTCGGCCTACAGAATGAATCATAAAGTGACTGCTAGAAAATGTCTGAGCAATGATTGAGGTGAAAAGTGTACTGTGAATTGACAGTGAAGCACACTGCTCGTACTGTGGGCTAGCTGTGGAGAAAACACTAATTCTATAGTGGAACAGAATTGCCTCTCTAAGCATGCGAAAACAGAAATGACCCTGTTAACAGCGAAAGCACAGTGTGCTTGAATGGCACAGTCGCTGCCTTTGGCTCAGTTCATTTCAGTCCCTGGATAAATTTGTTGTAGCGTCCGTCATTAGTTATTATGTCACACAATGAAAACAATCAACAGACCCTCTGAAGCTCTGACACTATTTACTGTCAAATAAGCTATACATTTGGATAGCGCCACTTTTTGGAGAACCATGACTAAATCAGGTTCTTGCCCATCAAGGAAATACTGTGGGTTTTGGTGTTACTTTGATTAGTCACAGACATCAAGGTGGCTGTTTTAGAGCATGTTTTTGCTGTGTATTTTGACAGAGACATTAATAAACGTCAGCAAAGTTTTGTACAAGCTGGAAAGCACAACCTACGATTACCTTCTCTGAAATTCCTTCAGGTCCCTCTGCCGTTGTAGGTTTTTCCTTCTTTAACTGAAGGTAACCAACTATAACCTACTGCAAGTGTGGTGTACTCAAGTGTAAACAAGCGACACAAAGAAAGGAAGGCTCCAAACAAGTTTTGCCTGAGACTACTAATAAAAAAATACACAGGACGTAGCAACAAAGGCAAAAATGACACGCCTGGGAAAACAACATTCACAAAACAATGAGCACACAAAGTGACTAGAACTAGGGGACCTCAAAAGAATCACACAGATAAAGTACAGCTCAGGAAAATACAACACAACCTAAATTGTTATTATTGGATGAGACAAAAGTAGTTGGATGTGGTTAACATGACCAGGTGGAACTAATGACAAAGATGGTCAGTTATAAACCAATCACATGTGAATAAGCAACCTTCAAGTATCAGCAAGAAAAACGAAGAGAGCAGACAAACAAGATTTTGTTATATTTAACTTCAGAATACATATGTTCACTAAAAAAAATGCTATTATTAAAATGTGGTTTCTTACTCTTGTAGAATCTTGCTGTCAGTTGTTTGTGGGAATCCAAAATCCATGACTTCGTCCATCAATTCATACACGGTCACAAAGTTGTCACGAATACTCTCCTCCTCCAGCTCCTTAAAGTACTCCTGAAACACCTACACAGAGAAATAAGTAGAAAAATGTGTCTTACAAAGAATGGGAAAACCATCGCCATTTCTAAATCAATCAAAATGCTAAAACTAAAGCTATGCATATCTGATGTCTTTGTCTGCTAGCAAGTCATGTACACTACGTTGCACTCCCCGATATGCATTTCATAATTTCCACTCAAAACTGATTATAGATTTATTGTCATTAATTTTTCTATAGATAGAATCAACCTAAACAGTTACAGGTGATGGGCCCTATTTAGTGTTGTAATTCTGAATAAAATACAACCATCACACACGTCCGTGGAGCTCAGAATGTGTCTGCCTGCGCCTCGATCAAATCCACCATAATTGCATTACACCACAACTTAGAACTGCTTTTAGCTGTATTCTAGTCTACTTCTGTCATCAAATTGGTTGGTGCGTTAAATGAAAAATGCCCTTGGTGCGCCGTAACTGAGTGAGGCGGAACATGGTCTGCCAAATTCACAAACACGGTAAACTAGACTTGCCCCAGCCCGAAATGAAGATACACCACCGCATGAGCGCCTGACGCCTGTCATAAAAATAGGTCCCGATAAATCGAGCATTTACTTTATGCTACATTGCTGTACAGTTTTCAACTGTACAGGACAATTTAGGACGGTTATTACTTGCAAGTCGTAGTAACAGTATTATTAATAATCTATTAGCAATTCTTACATGTAGCCAACCTGGTGTTCTTACAGAACGATACAAAACCTCTTGTAAAATGGAGAAATGTTTCCGTAAGCTAAACAATATTCTGCGATTGGCTGGCAACCAGTTCAGGGTGTGGGTACACGCCTGCTACCAGAAGCCAACTGGGATAGGCTCCAGCACCCCCACGACCCTTGTGAGGAACAAGCGTTTAAGAAAATGGATGGATGGATGGATGGATGGATGGACGGACGGACGGACGGATACAATATTTGCTAAATCAATGAGCAAACATTTCAAGTACCGTAGACTTTCTTGAAAAAGTATTTTTGGTCTAGATGATGTCTTCAGCCTTTTTTCTTCAAACATTTATGAAAGTATTGTGAGTTTTTTTCTCCTAAGTGGTCACGAAATACATATGTGAATGCATTCAGAGAAAGCCCTCTCACTGGTTTAATAATGTATTGTTTTCATGAGAATACCTAGCTATGTATTGTTATCCAATGGAATGTCAAACAAATGAAATATAGTAGTGCTAAACAAACAGCAATTGAATCAGTCAATCACAAATTGTGGATAAAGAGAATGTAAATGTATCATGATGAAAAGATACTGACCTGGACAATTCTATAAAGGAAAGAGTACACTAGAGCAGCATTGACATTCTTTTTGGTCATGGCCACCACTGAAAAAGGACAGTTAAGAAATAGTAGTTCTTGTAGAAAAAAAAAAATGCAGAATATGTGATAACATGGATGGATGAGTCAATATGAAACATGCTACCGTTACAGTATAAGATGAAAGCAAACTGAAAACTTAACAAATGAAACTGAAATCTTCAAGGATTTTAATTTGAAGCAAATGAAAATATGGCCACAGGGAACTATAATGGCTCAATTACTCGATTGGAAATATAGCACTGACAACCAAAATTACATGCTGTATTAATAATACGTAACACGTTTGACTGATAAAACATGAATATTACTGTAACATATAATGGTGTTGTGATGCTAAGTTCTTGCAGCCGCTGCAATATATGATGAAATGAAACTAAAATGAGGCCCAGATGCTCCCTGTGATAAAACCCCAAATGTAGTCAAGCAGGAAAAAAGTGTTTCCTTTGTGTATGTATTTTCTCCATTCTTTTAAACTTCTAACACAATGCACAAACTCATTTTAACAAAGTACCCAAATGAAATGTGAATTCTATGTGGATACAGTAAAGGTTGTTATGTTTGATCCAAAGAAAGTGTGAGGAGCCATGGGTGATTATTGGAGTCATCTCTGCCTCTTCTTCCCGCTTAATTAGGAATGGCATGAAGTGGTCAATCTCATTCATATCCATGTTTCCCATGTAGTTTCGGCAGATCAAGACCTGAATGCATAGCATAAAAGAATATAGAGCAAAGCACACTGTTAGAGAAGCACAATGGTGTCATGAAATATTTACAGCGTGGTTGAGGAAACAGATCAGAGCACTCCAGTTTCAAAGTTCTTCTCTAAAATCTGGTACACACGTAACAATTGTTAACATATTAATAGTTGAAGAACAAATGCATGTTTTGATGTCTAATTGTTAGCCTTATAAATTTGAATTAAGTTGAACATAATGTGGTGCATCCACATATGTCGTAAATTATGGATGTACTAAATGGTAAATAAAAGTAGAATTGTAGATACTAATAAAGAGTAATGAACAATAAATATTTTAAATATTTTATATTTTTATTAAAAAAACAGAAAAAAAAAAAACTGAAAAAAAAAACTGCTGTGGTGGATATGGTAAAATCCTTATCGGTCAATGACCTATGTACACCATGCTGTATATTATAGGGAACATGAACCAAATAAAAATGAAGAAGTATATGAGCAGAACATTTGAATAACTTAACTCTAACTTAACTATTGGTGAAGTTTCGTGTTTGAGTGACATCATGTTTATTCAACCAACATTAAACATTAACTCTTTAACCGCCAAAAACATTTAATAATAAACGATAAGTAAAATCACGATGTATGCCGCCATAAACGTTAAATAATGTAAACTACGTTTATTTTTTTTTGGTTTGGTTATTTATTTATTTTTTTATCAGTGGGCAGTTTAAGTCTAAGTGCAGCGCGAGCTGCCTGGTCAATGAGTTGTGGAAATAAAAACACTATCTATGGCCAACAGATGGCAGCATTGTATCTCTTTTCAATGGGATCAATGTGTATGAAATTACAATGAAACATGACAAAATCTGCTGAAATAGAACGTTTTCAAGGATGGCGTAAATGATCAAAGCCTTTGTCATGTTAAAGTTTTATATATATATATATATATATATATATATATATATATATATATATATATATATATATATATATATATATATATATATATATATATATATATATAATGTGTGGAAGTAAAACAGTTAAAGAGCTGTGAGAATGTGGTTAATTTTGATTACAGACCACCATCACGACAAATGGACACCAGTACAATAGTGTGGACACACAGAAAGCCATATAACTAACACAGAGCAATCAAAGCTCCAACAGTTCAGGGATCATGCACGGTTTCCCATTTTTGTAATGCAGAAGGCGGTGCTGCATGATGCAACAGAGACAAAGGGAAATAAATGAAAACGAAATGTCAGGGAGGTATTGTCATCTTGGCTAGGGAAAAAAAAAAAAGATTGAATGAATAGGTCACTGCTCAGCTTCTGTAAGAGAGAGCTACAACAGAGTAAAGTACAAGCGAGAAAGAAACAAAATACAATTTCACAACAGACTGACATTACCTTAAATTACCTTAAATTTACTTAAATGTACACATGTCAATACATATCCTGTATTTACAGGATAAAAGATGTTTTAGAACAATTTAGGAAAGGTGTCACATACAATATGAATAATGAATATACTATTTCATAATTACAAAAGTGTGAGTTCTCCCCTTTGAGGCGGGTCAGACGATCAACAAGCAAGTCTACAAAGAGCTCCTGCGGCTTTGTTCAAGTGTGTGAGGACCTCATGTAGCTGCTTCACCATGACAACGCACCTGCTCACAATGCCCTGAGCATCTGACAGTTCCTAATCAAGAAGACCATCTTCAAGGGATGTTCGGTAACACTTTTTTTCCAGACCGATACCTGTATGAGTGTTTCAACTCTTGAGCAGTCACTAATGCCAAGTACCAATGCCATAAGTATTCTTGTTACATACAGTTTCCCCCAAAAACAAGGACAGATCATTTTTGCTGAAAGACCGGTGTATCCCAAACAGCATGTTCCTTAAAATTGCACGAGATTAATGGGACTCTTCTATTCTTTTAATTTCTAATTTCTAGTTCCTGATCATTTAACGTCCATAAGAGGGTGGCCGATACTGGAGTCGGTTGCCGTCACGAGTTGCCAATACCTTGAAATAAGGACTGTTATCGGCCCACTAAAAAAAAAACATACCACTAATCTCATTGCACAATGTATTGTAATTATTTTTTCTATAACTGAAGTAATAAACTGTTGTAAATAGTGGTGTTGGCCCGATGCCAGTTTTTTGGCTTCCGATACTGATTCCGATTCCCGGCTGTGCCCCATCAGACGATGCCAAGACCATACTGATACCATGCTTTGAAAAAATATGTTTGTTAGTTTTTATTTTAAAGAACTGCATACCCACTTGGATGTAAAATTATTACTATATTGGCCAGGCCCTGCTTAAAAACCTTAGTGAAACAGGAAATGCATGCATCGAACACCTGTGATCACACATCAGTGAGTGTTTAAATTTCTATACCAGTATCGGTAAATGGCATCGGTCATTAAAGGGATACAAGACTTATGAAAAAATTAACCAGCTATTCTGTGAAATGGTTCATTTCAACTCTTCCCTGAAAAATATTGTCATTTGATGTTGAGTGATTATGATTTGATAGTACTTTTTATGAATATTTCTACATTAAGTACAGTATCGGCCATTTTGGACAGTCACGTGATCATCGTGATGTATTGCGTGCGTAAACCATACGTTGAATTTGAATGACATGAGTGCCAGTGACAACAAAGAGACTCATGAGGAATTATTGCATCACACGGCGGACATTAAAGGTGGAATTATGCCTTATAGCAAAGAAGCATTTCTTCAAAAGCGGAACAGCCACAGAGAACTCGCCAAACATTTGTGTCCAGCCAAAAGTGAAGATGAAACTGGCCAATGGGGAGGACACATTCAGCCGGCCGGCTCAAAGCGAGTCGAAGTTGGGGACTGGGGAATGTCTGCAAGTTGGTTGTGTTACAGAGGCTCAAATTACCAGTCAAGTCTCCATTGACATTGTTCACTTTGGAAATGTAAGTTGAGGATAGTCCCTACTCCCTAACCTAGACGGTAAACATTAGGGGTGTGAGTTGCCTCGTACTTGACGATTCGATTCGTATCACGATTCACAGGTCACGATTCGATTCCATACCGATTAATCCCGATACGAATTTATAAGTCGATTGTTGCGATTTTTTTTCATTCAAATTTAGAAAATACTAATCAGTAAGCTTGTAGAGTGTAAGATTTATATGAAAATGTATTATTTATTTATCTGAAATTTCAGTCTTATAGAGGTTGTAATCTGTTTCATGTTTAAACAGCATTAAAATAAAATATTAAGGCTTAATGTTCCGTTCATATAACATTCTTCCATGCTTAAGGTGTGAATCCTAAAAAAAAAAAAAAAAAAAAAAAAAAAAAAATCGATTTTGCCTATTATTGAATCGATTCGAGAATCGCGTGATGTAGTATCGCGATATATCGCCGAATCGATTTTTTTTTTTTAACACCCCTAGTAAACATCCAGGTGACTTTTACTCTGCCAGGCCATGCTACATGGTGTGTGCTAAGCACGCCTTACCCCGGGTTTTCACCGGATGCGGTTGCGGTGCGGTTGCGGTGCGGTGCGGTTGCGGTGCGGTCCGGCGACGCAAGCAATTAGATTCCATTCATTCGAATGGTGCAGTTTACACCGCTTGCGGGTGCGTTGCGTGTCGACTGCGTCTCAGCTGCGGCGTGCCGCAGGCCTTCCGCAAGGATAGACCTATTTTCTATTTTTGCCGGACGCCGCAGCGGTAGGCCTCCGGCAAATGGCAAGCTAGCACAAAACACATCGAGCGGGACAGGAAGACCGACGCAGTTTCAAAATAAATTTCCGGTTACCTTTCAGAATAAAACACTCGCCAGCTCCTATTTCGCAAGCTTTTCAGCAAAACGTGACGTGGGCGTCGCCGGGCCATGTGCTCATTCACGGTTTAGACACCAGCGAACATGGACGAGGAGAGGTTTATATTGGAGGTGGAAAACCACAAAATAATATATGACACGGCACATGCTTTTTATAAGGACAACCAAAAAAAGGATGCTGCATGGAATCTCATAGCAGAAGAAGAAGAAAAGGTTAAATCAAAAGAAGTCCACCTCTCTTTCTGCTTCTCTGTTGAGCACAGACTTTCTGTATGTTTGTCGTTGTGAAATGCCACATGATCGCGCGCGCGCGGTCCCGCGAGACACGTTGGGAAGTGGGCGGCGACGGAGCTGCCGGACCGCAGCTGTGCGGAGCCGGTGTGGATTGACAAAAAAATTGACCCGTCCGGAGCACGCAGTCAAGACGCACCGCACCGCAACCGCACCGCAACCGCATCCGGTGAAAACCCGGGGTTAGCCCACATTAGGAGACCACCGTCCCACCCCGTGCTGAGGATTTTACTCTGAACAGAATTGGCGGTGTATTTGGGATAGAAGATAGTCTTTTCTTTCCCATTATGTTAGCAAACTCCCATTCAAGTGAACAAGTAGCACAGGACACATCATCACGATCACTTGACCAGGATAATGGCGTTCACCACGGTATGTTCTTATTTTAATACTTAATCGGTTTAAAAGAAAATTCAGGGAATAAGATGCCAGCGCTGCGATTGGCTGGCAACCAGTTCAGGGTGTACCCCGGCTACTGCCAGAAGGCCTGGGATAGGCTCCAGCACCTCCGCGACCCTTGCGAGGAGTAAGCGGTTAAGAAAATGGATGGATGGATGAAAGATGCCAGAGGTATTTGCACTTTTATTCTTTATACACAATGCCTAATCCAATAGTAGAAAATGAGTTAAAAGTCTTGTATTGCGTTGAATGGATCAATGAATTGTAATTCTGATTAACACAATAAATGATTATAGGAAATTACAGACAGAGACATGCATTAAAATGACAGTATAAGGCACATCACATTTATACAACAGCTTGTGCCAGATCCACCAACTCTGTTTTTACATCTGAGTTTGTCGAATTGTTGGCACACATCCATTCAGTCATCCGTCTATTTTCTGTAGCGCTTATCCTTACTAGGGGCGTAGGTGAGCTGGAGCCTATCCAAGATTAGGTGAGAGTGTACATCTTGGATTGGTCGCCAGCCAATATCAGGGTGCACGTGGAAAACAACCATTGTAGGCAACCAGTTACTTTACCAAGAACCTTTTGTCCAAATTATAATACTGCAATGTTGCTAAGTAAATTTTAACAATACCCCTGCTAAAAAGTTTGGCTTAAGAAGTCCCAAAGTGCTTCTCACTGTAATGAGACGATCCCACTGCTCATTACAACCCCAAGCTGAGGTTTGAACAGATTCAGTAATTAAAAATGCAATCAGAAGACAGTGGGAACAAATGAGGCTGTGCTGATTCCAATAGCCTGACATTTCAGTTTTCACAGCAGGTTACAGCACCATGAGGTCTGCAGCCCAGGAACTCCGGCAATGAGGGGCATAGGAGGAAAAAGATGTGGTCATAAAAAGAGAAGCGTCAGGAAAACTGAAAGTAAAATGACGTTACTACTGACTTGCCCCTGGGCAAAGACAGAAAGCAAAAACCTTTGATCATTAAAATATCCTGGCTTGGTCCTCTTTACTGCTCGTTTATTTAAGTGAATACTGATTTGTTGTCAATACCTTTTACTGTTCTCAAACTGGATTATCCAGATAACTAAGCAAACAAATCTTAAATCTCAAAGCCCAGTTAAATGGAATTAAATCTGTGTTACGAATACAAAAAAATAATTCTTTCATAGAATATGTTTTTATAAGAATGACCTGCACACTTGGTAGCTTTGTAACAATCGACCCTGTTCCGCCATTACTCGTGACCCCATATTTGTGTGATCACATCACGCCAGGTCTGTTTAAGCTCCTCTCAGAAAAAAAGTGCTCTGGTTGCTTAAAAATGGATTTTCCATGTCTATTTTTAGATATGACGTACAGTGGAGTCCCCACTATCACCTCGTTTTCGATATGAGAATTTCCATGTAGTTCTTCCGACATTTCTCACTGGCACGGCAAGATAACTCAGTTTGATACCCCCAAAAGTCTTGAAATGTAGCTTTTCTTTCTTTATACCAACATCTGAGGTATTTGAGATCATGCAAACAAAGTTACATTCAATTTGGATGATGCCTTAAATTTAGAAAATGTTAATAATCTGTTCATATAATTGATTTATTATAATTATTATTACTCAGCAATTGAACACTGTGTTGGGGTGTCTTCGCTTAACAATTCTCAATTTTATTTTATTTTTTCTTACAAACTCGTCACAGGGTATTGTATTATTTTGAGCTTGAAAGAAGTCGTCATTTTTGTCTGCTTTATGAATTTTTAAACTGTAATAACTTCCTTAATTCTTAACATATTGACCACATTTAATCACAATTTTCTTCCTATTTTTAAACTCTAAAATGTATTCATTCATTTATTTATTTATTTATTTATTTATTTATTTATTTATTTATTTGTCACATACTTGGTCATATTCAACCACGAATGTCAAATAAGGTCTTGGTCTTGAGACAAATTAAATTGAAATTCAGCAGTAAAGAAATTATTAGGTGTACGGCGTGCTGGTTATAAACAATTGACCATTTAGAATAATCATGGAATATTTGTTTTGTATACTTTGAAAAGGGACTACAAGTTGCACGGGTTGCACAAGAACAGCGCTCGTCTTTTCGTGGAACCAGTTCGACAAGTTCTTTTCTCATTGACACGTCTGTCTTTCATGGGAACAGAACGTTGCCATAACTGTAAAATTCATAAGATCCGAAGAATTGAACCATTTGTTTTTATTGTTGTTGAAGCAGGTGTTTTAGATCATCTTCAAAACTTACCTTTCCCTTCAGGTCCAGGATAAATAACGCCGACGCTGACATCTTCGTTGGGGAGTAAAATCCTCGAATACTGGCACCGGTCTTCTTATAAGCGTGTCTACGGTTTGTAGTTAGAAGCGGGTCACTTGTGAGCAATAATTTTAGCTCCCATCATCTTTTCTTCCTCCTCTCCTCCAGCCTCTGCCTCCCTTTGCCGCGTTTCCTTTTGCTTCAACTTGCGGAGCGGCGCTTCCTGAACGGAGTGTCAAGCTAGCTGTTGTTAAAAGAAAAGACATACTGTATTTCCGGTGTGTAAATCAAAGGGAGCCGTGCTGCAAACACAGACTTGTTTTGAAGAAGGTATAATTTAGCGACACGGACAGCACTGCTGATATATAACGTGCATTTGTTATATGAGGTATCAAAATGTTACCTCAATAATTCGAACTAGTGATCACTCAGTCATAAATAATTTAGCAAAATACGAAGTTCTACTGATTTATCACCTGAGTAGAAGAAAGTACATAACTTTAGTTAGTTAGTTTAGATTATCTCTCCAAATCTGTTGCCGTAGCAATAAATGCTGCTTAGTTCACGTTCCTCTATGTTTTCGCTGTCCCTGTTTTTCAGCAACAGCTGATTTTTCATTTGATGAAAATATGCAATGTTGAAAGACGTTTACATCTCTCATGAAACATGACGGTAATATAAATAAATAAATAAATAAATAAAACACATTGTCATGTTTTGGTTCTGTTTAGGGTGGGTTTTGCTTTGTTTTTGTTGGGTTTTTAGTTTGTCATGTTTATGTTCTGATTTCCTGGTTTTCCCTAGTCTCGTTAAGCCTTTCCATGTCCACCTGTGTTTACCTGCCCGTCCTCATGTGCCAACCAATCAGCACCCCCTTCCACGTGTGTCTTGCTCGTTGTGTGTAATTAGTGTGTGTATTTAGTTATCGGTTTTCGTGTCAGTGTTTGTCGTTTGATGGTTGAGTGTCTGCATGTGTAATCACAGTGGTGTCTGTATTGCCAAGTCTGCACAGTCAGCCACGCCAAGTCGACACAGTCAGCCACGCCAAGTCGTCACAGTCAGCCACGCCAAGTCGTCACAGTCAGCCACGCCAAGTCGTCACAGTCAGCCACGCCAAGTCGTCACAGTCAGCCACGCCAAGTCGTCACAGTCAGCCACGCCAAGTCGTCACAGTCAGCCACGCCAAGTCGTCACAGTCAGCCACGCCAAGTCGTCACAGTCAGCCACGCCAAGTCTCTGCCTCACGCCACGCCAAGTCTCTGCATCACGCCACGCCAAGTCTCCGCCATGATCTGTGTCCACGTCCAGCCCAGTCTACTCCCCTTCAGTCTCGTCCAGTCCTTCCCCGCCATAGTCAATAAAGTTCCTTACCTCATCTTACCAGTCTGTCTTCCCGCCTGTTTCCTCCGCTTTTGGGTCCACCCATACCCCGTACGTCACACACATAGCTCTGTTAATTTATTTTGTTTGTTTGTTTGTTTGTTTGTTTGTTTGTTTGTTTTTTAAATGAAAATTTCCACATATCTCCTGATTGTAAACTTGACATTCTGTGTTTCCTGAGGCTTGGGTGCCAACACAAGACCTTGGCTTGCTAGTTCCCTTCAGCTGTATGCTCACTCACCAGGCCAATATGTCCAGTTGGGACCCATGTAGGGTAAATGCGGGTTTCCTGGGTACCAAGTGGGCATGAGATAGAAGTGGGCAATGACACTGGGTTCCATGTCTTTGTGGGCAAGGGCTTGAACTGGGCAAATGTCTTGGCTGCAATAGGGGTTGGCGCACCCTGGCAGCCACGCGTCCGTCAGTCTGCCCATGTGGCTACTTATGTAGTTTAACACCACCAGAGTGTGAATGTGTGAGTGGATGAATATCGTATCCATTGTGAAATGTCTTTGACTGTCCAGAAAATCGCTATATCTGATGCATATTGTTTGTCCTTAGAGTTTGTCTCAAAGCAAGTTCTCATGACAGAATAATAAGCACCCACAAATATTTTGTGTATTAAAATTTTTTATTTTCTTTTTAATATGGATGCATGAAGTCACAATTGTAACAGAATAAATTAAATGCTGTTTCAAAATGTTTCTAAAGTGAAATAATGGATGTGTCTGAAACATAAAGTGGAGAATGATTACTTGCTTCCGTACTGATTTTATACTTCGCCTCTTTCTTCACACTGGTCTTTTATACATACATTAATGCAATAGACACTTTTATTATTATTTACTGCATTTTTAGTCAAGCATAAAGATGTACCCTGGAACATGGCATGTGCTTCAAAATCAATCAAATGAAGAAAATGAATGCTTCCAGCTAATCATTACAATTTTCTTCAAATTTTATGACTTTGATTTTAAGTGATAAAATATCCTTTCTCTGAAAGCCTAAAATAAATGGGGCATGTTCCTCTTGATCTTTATTTAATATCCCCAAAACAATTTTATAGGTCTGCATCCCTGAATGGCACTTATTATCATTGTGTCCTTAAAATGCAGGTATAATAAAGTGCTTGATAATGTCTGAATGCTTCAATAACTACACAGTTGTTCATTAAAATATGCAACAGAGAATTTTAAAAAATGCAGGAGTGGACATGGGGTTCACTTGAGGGTACTTGTGTTTATGCAACAAATGAAGTGAAAATCTACTTCTATGTAATAGTGAATTCAATTTCATCCATTTCTTCCTCTGTGTCATCCATATCATCCATGTTCTCTGCTGCTCTTTCAGCTCTCACTCTTTCACTTGTCGGGATATAGTTGTCCTCAATGAAGCCATCATCATCTTCAGCACTCACAGGATGGTGGTGAGGGTTCATTTCACTTTCACCATGCATATTGAACTCCACCTCCAAACCTGGACATCATCAGCATGTTTTTAGTTCTTACAGAAAAAGAAGACAGGCTCATACAGTACATGTTGTAGTTCAGAATATAGAGTGCAAACATATGTAGCTAGTCCACTAAAAATAAAATAATCTTTTTTTGTCATGTACATACATGCACAAGAATTTTGACCTCTGCACCTGACCCATCAGAGCTGTGTCAGCCTTGCGGAGTAATGGTATATATGTAGGCCTATGGGTATTACATATTCAGGTTGACCGTTATAATATAGTTTTTGTTTCGCTCGGAATTTTGTCTTGAAAATTGACTTAGTTTTAATTTTTCAGAGCGGGTTAGGGTAGTTTTCATTAGCTTTAGTTTTTTATGCTTAATTTTTGTTGATTTTTAAATTAATTTTAATATTTTTTAATGTGTATTTCTTATGTACAAGATAAACTCATGGTAAATATTGCACATTAAATAAATAAATAAATAAATTAATTAATATTCTAAAAACAACCATCCACGAATCAAATACAGGCACTGTATGACAGGCAATAGACATTGAAGCACAATTACAGCAGCGCATAATACTGCTTCTAAAAGTGTAAATGCATCACAACCTAAAAGGTGCATTGCGGAGTTTAAAATGTTCACGTTAAAGATTTTTTTACATCATGCTCTATCAAACTGCGACTGCTCCTATCAGCTTGTATCTTTCCTTCAGTGTGAAGTGTTCGGGACGGGGTGGAGTGGGAGAGGGTGATGTCATGCTCGTCCCTGCGGACAAGTAGTGTGATGTAAGCTAACGTACGACACAACTTGGATGGAAACGGAAAAAAACAAGAGGAGGACACTCCAGCTCGAACTTCAAGAAAACTAAAAAAAAAAAACAACAAAAAACAGAGTTTATTCAGCGCACCAGAGCTTGACACAAGTTGTGTTTCTGCACTCTAAAAAGAGAATCAATTTAAGATTAAACAGAGACTTGTTGCTCAACTTCAAGTGGTAACACACAATTGAATTAAGTTATCCAAAGTGAATATGTTAAGTTTAATGAGCTCATAAATACGTAAACTTAATTCACTTTGGCTCAACTTAATATATTCACTTTGAATGAACTTAATACAATCGTGTGTTACCACTTGAAGCAATTTGATTACGTTGGTCAACAATTCTCTGTTTAATCTTAAATTGGTTCAACATTTCTCTTTTTAGAATGTATTAAAGTTTTTCGCAAAATAAAGTGATAGTTCTACTATTTCAATAAAGAACTTAACTTGAGGTGTTTTCATTGAAAAATGTTTCACTTCTGATGCGTAATTCTCGAAATGTCCCATCTCACGAGATCTTATAATTCTCTAGGAGGTGCCATGTACAGTATGTTCACAGAAGATGACGCCCAGAGTTGTTACGATTACTTCATCGGGTGGGATTGGGCATTTGGTGTTGGTGGCGTTGCTCTATGTGCGCTTACAGGTCGTGTATGCTGCAGACGGATAAAACGGTTTTCAACGACGAGCTAAATCGTTTTGTGTTTAAAAAGACTTGTTATCCCCTCAGGATGCAGTTCCGACACAAAAGCGAATGACCCCGTACTTCCTACTTCCTTTACTCCGTGACCGGACGGAGTCCTGTGACTACAGGGAATGCGAAAAAAACATTTTTTACATTACACCTTAGCGAAATACTTCTATTTCGACACGTCTTGAAAACCACCTCATGAGAATGTCAAAACGTTTTTGCGATATTTGAGAGGTTGTTTTTTTTCAAAAATCCTGTGTTTCCAGTGCCAGTGTGCTTTTGCGCAACTTGCATTTTGGGCAAATCTGAGGGTAATGGAAATACGCCTACAGAGGTTGCAATTATGCTTTAACCCAGAAGTGGCTGTAGCAAGTAAAAAAGTGACAAACTCCGACAGTCCAGGGTGTACCCCGCCTGCTGCCCAGAGCCAGCTGAGATAGGCTCCAGCACCCCCCGCGACTCTTGTGAGGAATAAATAAGCGGTCAAGAAAATGGATGGATGGATATATATATATATATATATATATATATATATATATATATATATATATATATATATATATATATATATATATATATATATATATATATATATATATATATTGTTTCGTAGTAGAACCAAAAAAGAGAGCACTTGTTACCAAACTTCGCAGCTGAGTATAGTGACAAAACCATATGTAAGTTCGTCACCTAAGCAATGTCATCAGGTGGCACTTTTTTATGGGCTGCTTAGATGATGTCGCATCTCGGCGACAGAAAGCTAAAGGACCACACCCACAGAAGACTGTTCAACCTTCCTTCTCTCGGCTAACGGCTGCCGAACTTTCTCTTGCTCACCTTACAAATGCATGTTCCTTGCAAAAGAAATAAACAGGCTTTTCAGCAATATAAGATTTATTGCCATTATGTATTGACTTCAGATGGAAAGCGAACTACACCCTGGCTTGGTGACCACTCAGTCGCAAGGCACTTATGGAGATGGGCAACGTCATTCACCCACACTGCCTACACCAAAGTCAAGCGAATGAACCGCTATGACACCACCCTTTATTTTATTGAATTAGCCATCCTTTTCTGTACTGCTTAACCTTGCTAGGGTCCCAGATGAGCTGAAGCCTGTCACAGCTGACCCTGGGTATGATGCTCAATAGTCACAATAAAAGATGACATGAACAGGTTTTGCTTCATGTCTTGACTACTAAAACATCAACAATAATGAATCATGAAGTTGAATGGGTACCTGAGTGCTCACACTGGCTAAGTGTCTCTGTGTCCCTCAACCGAGTGTGCCGATAGCTGGCCAGGTAGCGCCGAAAGACTTGACACTTAGCCAAGAGAGCCATTAGAATGGACATGGAGATAGCAGTGACCAAGACGGCTACCAGGAATTCCCACCTGTGTGAGTTGGTCTTCCTTGTGCCTGAGAAAGCAGAATCACATCTTGGCATCAACTACAAAATACATTTTCTTCTCAGTTGATATTTGATCATGTATGTTTAAGTTTTAGAATGAGCCTAAATCAAAATTACTTTCTAAATTTAGCAGATTGCACTTACCATTGAGAACTGGTGTAGCTGTAGGTATTGTGCTTATATTTGCCAATGCTTCCATCCCTCTTTTTTCCTGTGTGATTCGATTTGCAGCTTCTGAGCAATACTTCCAGGTTTCAATAAAGTATTTTATGAGTGTGCCCCATGTATCTTCATGCTACAATTGCCAGTCCTTTAATATAGTCCAGGTGACACTACCAGTTTGGTGCATGGATTGCAGTTCTTCAACAGGACAAACTCACTTCACTGGGATGCTGCATCTCCTGAGATTATGGAGGAAGTTGTATGGATTCACTCTTGACCTGAAGGGTGTTGTACACACAGAGCACCACTAGAGGGCAAAGTTGAATGATAGAATACTCTTCAGAGTAGTAGTGAAAAATTCCCCACATCTGAGTAGATTGTCCTCATGTTCAGTAAGACTGAGTGAGAAAAGAAAAAAACACACACATGAGATAAACCACTATTATCATCTTTATTGTATTTAATTTAAATGAAATGCTGTAAAGATAACATTTAAAAAAAAAAAATCGTTGTGATCTGTGAATTATTTATGCAAGTAAATACATATTTTATTACTCTGTCACGCAAAGACAACAAACAAATGCCCTAAATCTAAATCTCATGTGTCATTGTGTCATTGAAATGCATGCAGACATTGTATGCATTTCCCAAATCCAGAAATCCTAATTGATTTTGAACTGTCAGGAGCTCCCGAGGATAAGAACCACAACAGGAAAAGTGTGTCGCAAACAGGAAGCCTCGCATACTGTGGAACCTCCTCCTTAGGTCTTGCTGACACAAAATACTAGCAGAAACCACAACATTGTGTTGGCGTGAACAGATTTAGTTTTCTACATTACAGCTTCCTATACCACAGTGACAAGACTTAATCAAATTTTTTATGTAACAGTTATCTTGATAGTATCTAACACCATCAACTATACTACCTAAACTACACAATTGCATTCACGTACAGCTATTGTTGTAGTTCTAGATCGTTTTTTGTCTCGAGATCAGTCTGTTGGTGCTGTCGGTATGGTTCAGCAATGAACCTGAAATCCAACACTGTGCCAACTAGTATAAAATCAATAACACTGAGTGAATATGGGTTAGTCATATTATACATGTATATGTATGGACAATTTCAAGCTTACAAGTCAAAATGCCGGTCTTACTTGGAGGAAGGAAGCTCTCCGTTAATTGATAATTGGACTTTGGATCATTATAATGTGAATTGTGAGGATAACTTTGATTTCTGGTTTGTTTGCTGGTCACAGGCAAAAGCAATTCAATACGCCTTTTGTTTTCAGTGTAAAAGGAAGAATTTGAATTTTCATGCATGATGGAAATATCAGGAATGTCAAATGCCATTGTCCATACCTACTCTCTAGTCCAGATAATATCTTGGTCTCGGTTGGTGTGGTCTTGACTACAACACTACTTAAGTCTATCCAATAAGAAAACAGAGATCAAAATATAAGTTTTAGACACTGTCAAATAAGTAAACTAATTTCCTGACTATTGAGTTTACCTTAACATAAGCTGGACCCACAATATTTTAAAAAGAAAGAAAATTTGTATATAATACCCCAGATGCCTACGTTGTAACATAGGATATTAACTAAGCAGTATTTTCCGAAGCTAGTACTTCTTGCCGTTTTTCACATTGCTATATCCGAGATTTATATATATATATATATATATATATATATATATATATATATATATATATACACTTGATATTCCGATCCTGCCACACTTAGCTAGCTCACAGGCTATCTCTATCTTGCTGCCTCCTGATGTGTAAGCTACCTGATAATTGGGACACCCCTTCGTTCTCGTGAATGCACACAACTGAGGTCTAAACAAGGGTTAGGCGATACAATTGGGATTGGCCCTTAATGTATCGGTGATTATGAAACTTGCTAGCTTGCAAAAGTCCCTACGGTAGTCAAAGGACTCAAAGCATGCTAAAAAAGTAACCGTAACAATGTTTAGCATGGTCATTTTTTTCAGTGCTATAGAATCTGAATATTTCTGAAATTAAGCAAAACAAAAAACAACCAACCATACATTTCTTTTCTTTCTTTTTTTTTTTTTTTTTAAACTCTTGTCACTGTAATGAGGTGAAGTTCTAGAGGAATTATTGGATTGTGTTGGTGTACCTAATTTGGGTTCTGGTGAGTTCAGCATACTATATTTTTCTATGAATGGTAATACTACTTTACATATTACAGTACATATGTATTATGTATGCTTACCTATTGTATTACTTTGCAACATTATCGTTGCTATACTGCATACTTGCTGACTTTCCCGATTAATGCGGGAGACTCCTGGATTTCAACCCTAACTCCCGCGTGGTTCCCAATTAGCCATTTCTCCCGCTAATCTCACAATTTTACAGTGAAGTAAACAATTTACATTTTGGGGAATATTTGACACAGTATCTGGCAATCTAGGCCTGCTTGCATAGTAAGCGGCCCGTTACGAGACTCTTGTTGGAGGCAGTGATAGTCAAGATCTAGATACTACCCATAATGCATCCAAGGGGAGGGGACTGCAGCACGCAGCGTTATACCGGTTCAGACATGTCAGAGATGGATAGTAAAAAAGACATCAAGACACCTGACATCAAGGAAGGACTGACCAAATTTTGTGAGTTTCCCGAACGACCCATCCAATTTTGGCGAGTTGCCAGTTCCAACTACATTGCACTACTACTGTGCATTTACAATTTTTCTTTAGGACATACGGACACCTCTCCAAAATGGCGTGCTAGTGCACTACATAGGGAGTAGTGTGCACATTTGGAAACGGCCCTGGAAAACAGGCAGAACTCTTGAGGACCAGGATTCCCTACCCCTGGTGTAAGCATTAAGAGCACCTTTCCCAATGACTTTTTGGTGTTTTGCCAGATATTTGCATGCCTTGTCTTCATGTTTTCTCCCTTTGAGGGTAGCCAAAATGGTTTTGTTTATGTTTATAAAAGCATGCATCTCTCTCAATCGCAACAGTGACTTGGCCTTACATTTGCAGCCATAAGGCCTCTTCCTTTTGTTTTCACCAGCCATTCTCTTTGGTAGGCTTGTAAACAAACCACAGGGCACATTTATCTCTTCCTGTTCTGTCCACACAAAGGCAAAGCACAAATGACATCCACACTACTGCAAGACTACAAGCATAGAAGAAAAGGCATCAGAAGTAGTGTTGGGATATTTACAATATTGTACAAGAATGTGAATGATGCGACATTTGTATATTTGCCCATGATGTTAGAATTAGATTTTCACTTATTTTAAGTGAGTTGAGAATAATTTTGGCAATGCTAATTATGGCAGTAGGGTTTAAAATATTCTTTCTGCAATCACACTGTATCCATCCATCCATTTTCTTGACCGCTTATTCCTCACAAGGGTCGCGGGGGGTGCTGGCGCCTATCTCAGCTGGCTCTGGGCAGTAGGCGGGGGACACCCTGGACTGGTTGCCAGCCAATCGCAGATCACACTGTATTAAACATCTATTTAAGATTCTGCTAATGGTGTTGGAAATCTTTTCAATTGTGTAGCCTACTGCTTTGTTGAAAAATATATTATCATGGCAGGTAACAGTGCATTTGATAACGTCTTATCACAAACTTGCTTCAAGTATCGTGTACTGTGACTCAAAATGGACTCTCTTTCCCCCTCCTCTGCAGCTGCAGTCATACATCTTCATCAATCACTTGTAATTCAGCCCCCAGTTGACCCTCACCTCAAAACCTCACAGAGAAGACTTCCACTACTCCCTCTTATCCCATTGCCAAGTTGTATTTTCATCCTGTTTGAAATCTGAAGAGGAGTTCGACAACGCCATTGTTTTTTAAACACACAGTCAAGGCCAACTCAACAGCCGCTCTTGTTTATGTGATGATTTATGTTATTAAAAAAAAAAATATGCAAAACCCTGAAATTGACTGATGACCATTTGAGGGTGTATACCATCTCTTGCCCAAAGTCAGCAGGGTTATGCGTTGAAAATGGATGTTGAATTCAAAATGGCGCTGTTAGTGAGTTTTTAAATACCAATTGACTACTTTTACATTTTTATGTTAACCGTTTCATTGAAGCAAGTTGGTGCTAGACACGTAATGGTATAAGCTTTAGTTCAGTTTCAGTACTTGTCTGGTTACTTTTAATTCTGTCTTACATTGAAGGAGCGCATGATTCAGCACTGTTTGGAATAAAAACAATAAAAGACTAATGTCAACATGTCAGTCGGCATTATCTTTTTGCAAATGGTTAACTATGTATTTGATTTAATCGCACGAAACATGACTGACAATAGGCTTTATGCCTTAGTCAAGTGTGGTGGAGGAGATTAACAATTAACACGTTAGATATTGACATTGACATATAGATATATTGACATTAATTGATGGACTCTCTATTATAATAACTCATGAACATCAAAAAACAACTGAACAACCAAGGCAACAGACAATTCAGAGGCTTTCAATACCTGATAAATCCGGCCTGCTACTGCCTTTACAGAGTTTATGTGCAGTCTCTCTGGATTCACATTCAGTCCATGTGTCTGTTTGTAAAACACAGAACCGTTGTGCAAAGGTTGAAGGAGGCGTGCCCTGCAGCTACTTGCCTGCAGGGCTGTTAATGAGTAACTTGGGAACTACTCCCTCCTACCTGGTGTTTGTGCTCCATTGAGTGCAGTTAACGTTATCCATTTGCACCAGACTAGAAATAGATTGAATGATGAGGTTTTTGGATACTTTACTATTACACTTTCAGAAAATGAAAATGGCTTAACATATTTATATATATATATATCCATCCATCCATCCATCCATCCATTTTCTTGACTGCTTATTCCTCACAAGGGTCGCGGGGGCTGCTGGCGCCTATCTCAGCTGGCTCTGGGCAGTAGGCGGGGGACACCCTGGACTGGTTGCCAGCCAATCGCAGGGCACACAGAGACGAACAACCATCCACACACACGCACACCTACGGACAATTCGGAGCGCCCAATTAACCTGCCAAGCATGTCTTTGGAATGTGGGAGGAGACCGGAGTACCCGGAGAAGACCCACGCGGGCACGGGGAGCACATGCAAACTCCACCCAGGAAGGTCCAAATATATATATATATATATATATATATATATATATATATATATATATATATATATATATATATATATATATATATATATATATATATATATATAAATATATATATATATATATATATAATCGTCTTTTTTTTTTTTTTTTTTAATTGGTGCGACTTAGAAGTACAAGTAAGAGAAATCCATCCATCCCTCCATTTTCTTATCCCCTTACTCCTCACAAGGATCGCGGGGGGTGCTGGAGCCTATCCCAGCTGGCCTCGGGCAGTAGGCGGTGTACGCACTACACCCTGAATTGATTGCCAGTCAATCGCAGGGCACACACAGACAAACAACTATCCACACTCACCCCCTTTAATACTTACACTTTTTAAAATGCAAAATAATAAATACCGAAGTGCTGCTTAGAGGCTGCGCTCAGAAAAAGTAATGTGAGCAGAGAGCTCCCTGGCTCCGGGATCACAAGTGGGACGACAGTGTCCACTCAATAACCAAGTTAAAGTTTGTCTTTTTATCTTAAAATGGCTTACCTTAACCAGAAGCCCATGTCACAATTATAGACAAAGGTACAATCCTAGTGGATTAAAGTGACTTGCAAATACTTGTGTAAACCGAAACATAGTTGCTGTGCTTTTTCTTCTTCTTCTTCATCTTCTAAAGCAACTTCTAACTGAATGACCGAATGGTCTGAGTGAAACAGCAGATGTGACAAACATTTTTATTCATCTTCTCAGTTCTTCTCAATTTCTCCTAAAAAAAAAAAAAAAAAAAAAAAAAAAAAAAAAAAAAAAAAAATGGCAGGAGTGAGGTAAAATGGCAATACACAATTGAAAACCTGCAATGAAGCTGCAATAACGGAACCACAAAATAGCGAAGGGACGCTGTACACACATACAGTATAGTAAATTATCATGAAAAGTGGTTTGTTTGATTTTCAGGTGGCGTGTGTGTGAGGGAGTGTTTTATTAAACTGAGGGAGAAGAAAACAGATGAGATGCCCTAACTTCTGTTTATTTAAGATGTACACAGCATGTGGGGACAGAGTAGACATTGGGTGGCTCCTGAAAGGAAAACCAAGTGACCCTGAAAACAATAGAGCCACTTCCTGGACACTGGTCGATTCTCTCTCTATCTTTGTTTCTCCCGCTCAGTCACTCTTCCCTTTTCCTTCTACATGTCCCTACATACTTCCACTATGCGTCTTGATGAAGTTGGTAGGGACAAATATTGGCTGCGACAGTCAAATTATACCTCAGTTGAATTTAATTTTATTTTTTGTAAAAAGTCATTTGAGATTATTTTGTTGATAGTTGCCTTCTACAATATCATTTTGCTGTCTTTTCTTTTTAGTTAGACCTCAACTGAAAATTAAATATCAACATGTAATCATTGAACAATTAATTTGGCAAACATGGGAAATATGGGAGCTCTTGTTGAGCTGGGAGATGGTTTGAATTTAAGGTTTCCTATTACCATGGATAGGTGGATGATCGGATTATTTGTGGACATTTTCTCAACCTCTTTACGTACTATGGAGCCCCTAAGGTGACATGGTAGAAAAAAAACAAAAAAAACTTTGTGTGCCCTCGCAAAAAACTTTGCGTTCTCTCGCAAGGATTGCATTCCCTCGCAAAACATCGCAAAGTTGTTTTGCGAGGGAACGCAAAGTTGTTTTTTTTCGCCTACCATGTCACCTTAGCTGCACCGTAAACACTTCCGGGTCATCTTCCATGTGAACAAGAGCGACGAGGATGGAACGTTTGTAAACATGAAACAAAACAGTGGGAAAGCTTTCCCAAAGCGACTAGGATGGAGCATGTATTTTTCCACTGCTTTGTTTACACGTCGCTTTTGGTCACATGGAAGATGACCCGGAAGTGTTTACGGCGCAGCGAATTTGCGTTCCCTCGCAAAACAACTTCACGTTCCCTCGCAAAGATTTTTATATATATTTTTTTTTATTTCACACTTTCAAATACAAAACAATGAATACAAAGCTCAACAAAACAAAAACAAATTCACTTTCCAGGGGTTATACAAGAGTCGACAATAATACATAAATGTTTTCATATCGCTCAGACTTGATACAATGAAGGGATTGTAAATATAACTCAAATTCTACCAGAAAAACAGCAAAGATGGGAGGCGATTTAAGAAGTCTTCGTTTGTGAATAAAGAATTTGGCAAAACATAAAATTAAATTATAACACAGTTCTTGTTCCCTCGCAAAGATTGCGAGGGAACGCAATCTTTGCGAGGGAACGTAAAGTTGTTTTGCGAGGGAACGTAATCTTTGCGAGGGAACACAATCTTTGCGAGAGAACGCAAAGTTTTTTTACAATCTTTGCGAGGGAACGCAAAATGTTTTGCGAGGGCACGCAGTTTTTTTTCTTCTTTCTACCATGTCACCTTAGGGGCTCCGTAACGCACAACACATATTACAAATAAAAAAAAATTGTGTGCTGACATCATTCTTAAAACAAATCCATCATTTTATTTGTCAAGTTCACTTACATAAGGAAGTCATTTCTCCGTTTTTAATTGCCTGCAAACCGCAGCCATGGCCATGGCTCTACGTGCACATAGACAGTAGACCATCGTAAACAATTTCAGGATCTTTTGCAGCAGGTACGGGGGAGAGTGCACAGGGGCTTTCCATATTTTTGCTTACAAGGGATGTTTGCTATTTTCCTCACAAATAGTCGGTGAAGGTCTGAGGCCATGGTCGTCTCTGAAAGGAAGATAGGACAGCTTTGCAAAGTCCTCTAAAGGAGGAAATGACAACACGTGTCACACTGTACAGAACAATAGAGAGGCAGACGTGAGGAAGAGCCATATAACAAACAACTCTCATTGTGACCATTAAATAACACCATGAGACTGTCGGTACTGATCCAAGTTGTACTCATGTTTTCTTTTTGCCTCCAAAGTGATGTGTTTACAACTTAGTGAAAATTTATAAGGTGACAGCTTCACATTGTTTGCAACCCCCCATTTTACAAGTCCTTATGTGGTCTCCATTTGGAAATGTGATAACATGAACAGGACAATTTCAAAGCTGTTTCAAATCTGAACATTGTTTGAAAGAAACAACTACAAATGTATTAAACATTTAAAACAATTTTCCATCCATCACCACAGTGAAATTCACAATTCATTGTTAAATAAACTAAGAACAATAAGTAGCTCATTCAACTAGCTCTCAGTTGTACTTAAGTATCTAGTATGTCAACAACGTCCTGTCTGTGCATGCACATACTGTATTCCTTATGTAAACATGGTCTGCACAGGTACATAGATGTGTACAACAAAAACTATGTTTCACACAGAAGCTGATAGCCTCCAACCTGTACCTCCATAACTGCCATTACCTCCACAGGCCTTTCCTGCCTGTAGGTTGACTCCTGCCCCTGTACTGCCTCCACTTCCTTCACACACATATCAGCCTGGAGCCAGCAGTCCCTCTTCCTGAGTCTGGCTCAAGTTCTCTGGACACTGTGAACAAGCAACAATAGCTTATCCAAATCTCTCTCTCTCTCTCTCTCTCTCTCTCTCTCTCTCTCTCTCTCTCTCTCTCTCTCTCTCTCTCTCTCTCTCTCTCTCTCTCTCTCTATGTATAACACAGTCCAGATTCAGTTTTATAAGACAGACAATAACATTTCGAATTGTATTGGGGAAAACACTCCCCACATCTTTTGCCTGCCTAGCTTGAGAGTCTGCTGACTGTCAGAAAATGTGTTATCCCGTATAATCCCCCTGGAGCGGCCCTCTGCCCTCTCTCCATGTTAGATATGAAGGTTGACTCCATGCTGTTATGATTGGGATTAGTCCGATTCGGAGCCCTTTCCACAACACCAGTAATTAGTTGCGTGTCTGCATACAGTACAGCTACCTGTGAGGTTAGACGAGGTGCAAAATTTACATCCGGCAACATCCTGTCACCACGGAGGGTTTGTTTGGTGTCAGACAGAAAGGTCAGCCTATTTTGCATCTGCTGATAAACCCTCATCACCCTCATCACCATTTCCAGAGTTTATATTCACATTGGGATACAGACTAGCAGATTGGGGTTGGTGACAGGTGACAAGTCAGCCTGCCCAATTCCACCGGGTGTTTTCTTTTCATGGGGACTGGAAAATTGGAAAATTACTTTTTGGAAAGTGTTAAAGGCATAAGCATATACAGAGTGACATAAAAATGTGAACTTCATAACAATCCAATAAAACCAAGAATGATTGAAGAAAAACATTTTATGCATAGTAATTGAAACCTTAAAACATGCCATTTACAATCAAACAATGATAGAATCCCAACTATCTCAACTGAGATGTTGCAGCGGTCAGTGAGGAATCTCAACAGTAGATTTCAATGGATTCGTACAGGAGGATGTCATCTACAGGATGCAAAAAAAAAAAAAAAAAGATTCCAACATTGCTTCTTAAAAGGCATTTTTTAAGGTTTCAATCACTATGAATAAAATATTTTTCTTCCATCACTCTTGGTTTTATTGGATTGTTAAAAAGTTCTTTTTTTTTGTCACCCTGTACAACATGTGGACATGTTAAAATCATAAGCACATACAAGACATTTTTAGACACAACAATGTGAAGAAATAGGACAAGTGCAACATGCTACAGCATTTCAGAATCATAGCATGGAAAATAAAATAAAATTAATAAATGTCACTATGCCGCTATTCAATGGGGAGGCTAATTAATACATTTTGTTTGGGCTTGTTTTGGGTTTTTGCTGCTTACAACAATACAAATATCCATTGCAGGCATAAATATTTGACTTTTTATTTTATTTATTGATTTATTATTATTATTATTATTATTATTTTTTACAAAACTTTGTCCTCTAGTGTTTGTTTAACTTTACAACAGAGATAAAAACAGCAGCTTTCGTAACCGGGGGATGTTTGAACATCATTATCTTTGTCTTAAAAGTTGACGTTTTAAAAAATTTTTTTTTTTTAATTTTATTTTTATTTTTATTTTTTATAGAGCTCAGAATTGTTCATTCGGTAGTCTTACCGATTCAACGTCTTATCATCATTGCTCTCTTTTTCTTTTTTTTTAAGTGTATGTGTGCGTTTGCGTGCGTGCGTTTGTGTGCGTGCGTTTGCGTGCGTGTGTGCGCGTGCGTTTGCGTGCGTGTGTGCGCGTGCGTTTATGTGCGTGCGTTTGTGCGCGTGCGTGTGCGTGCAAATACGTATGAATTTATACTCATTAATTCACCTAAAACCTCATAAAAATCCCATTACCCTTCACCACAACCAGATACTTCAGTCTCGCCAGAGTCGTGAGGTTCAAACGGTCAAGAGACCAGAGAAAAGGTCAGAAAAGATAAAAAGAAAAGAAAGATAAATCAAAGTGAAATCCACCACCGACCAAACACTTCCTACCTTCCTCATGGTTACAAAATCAAAGTCTTACGCCAACCCCAGAAGCCTCTAAATTCCAACAAATTAACGAGATCTCAAGAGACCAGAGGAAAAACTAAAGAGAGGAAGGAGGGAACGATCGATGAGGCAGAGTGAGATCCATAGAAACCAGTACATCCAGTCCATCAAAGTGAAATCCAGCACCAACCAAACACCTCTTGCGTGGTTACAAAACCAGAGTCTTATGCCAACCCCAGAAACCTCAAACTTCCAATAAATTGAGGAGATCTCAAGTGACCAGAGGAAAAACTAAAGAGAGGAAGGAGGGAAGGATAGATAAAGCAAAGTGAGATCCACAGACACCAGCACCCACTGATTCAACGAGCAGTGGGAGGGAGAGGGGAATTCTGTTTGAGTTTCAGTAGATGCTGGTGCGATGGATCTGGCATGTATAAGGGCCGCCACCAAAGAAAGAAGCCGTCAAGTTGACGGTTTTAAAATAGCTGATGTCCGATTATATCAGTCGGGCCCTGATAATAAAATTATTGAAGGAAATTTGAGCAAATGTGTCATTCAAGATGAGTGTATCAAACTAGTAGCCCTTTCTATCAGTCAGTACCCAAAAAGTAGCTCTCTGCCTCAAACAAGTTAGTGACCCCTGCACAAAACATGGTTCATGTTTTTATTTTCGATAAAATATTATGAGTTATTCTTTTGGTCTCCCTCCAGAAAATTCCATAGAAAATCAGGCATGTAATGTGCCGTATCTTGTGAAGTAAGAAACCAACCACCCAATCGTGATAAAAACAATATCTTTTTATTTTCCATGCTTTGCAGGGATTTAGTGCATTATGGAAGGCTTGCCTGAGGAATGATAGTTTGAGGAGGAAGTTCATGATTCCAAGAAAACTTAATTAGCTCACATTACACAATTTCAGTAGAACACAAGATCAAATACAAGTACAGGATGTTCCAAAATGGTTAACCCCATTCTAAATGCCATATCTCGGAAACTACTTGATGGATCTTAATGAAACTAAATACACTTTATGTTGAAGCTCATAAGTTTCATTGGTTAAATTTACAAAGAAAAGTACAAATATTTTTGGTTTTATGACAGATTTTCATAAATCTTCAATATGAGCGCCGCCTGTGACTCTGCACACATCGAGTCGGTATTCAAGCTCGTGCCAAAAAGGGCCCTTTTCTTGAAATCTTTGGTGCCAAGTCCTAATTTGTTTTGTAGTTGGTGCCTTCTTTGCAAAATTTGTGAAGAAGGCACGCTGCACTGTCTTCGGTGACTGAGTCCGAGCATACTCTAACACGCAAAATGCCTTTTCTTTTGAAGTGAACGGCATTTCTTCACCTGAAAAGATAGAAATGCCAAACGTTACACACAAACACTTGAAACGTTTCTACACAAGCTGTGAAAATTTGAGGTCATTCCAATGAAAATTGGTCAAATTATTGGCCTATGAAATGGGGTCAACCATTTTGGAACACCCTGTAGTGTATTATACAGAAAATATTGCTTTGATCTACAGAAACAGGAAAGTATTAATTATGCAATATATTTACAATTGTTTTTATAATTTAGTAGTGGTGCAGGAAGGGGAAAAAAAGCTCCCACCCCCCATCCTTATGCGGCGAAGTAAGGTAATCCAAATTTTTTAACTACAAGTGTTACTTAATGTAAATCTTCCTGAAAAATTCAAATAAAAGATGATTATTTTCACTGCAGTTGAAAAGTAAAATTGTTTTAAATCAAGTATCACTAGTGGTATGTGGGCTTAAATCCACCAAGAAACTTTGTTTTCAATGATGGCAGCACTATATGGACAAAAGCGCTCATGTTTTGCCTGTCCGGAGATCACATTTCCCATGAGCACCATCGCACAGCATCGTCTTTCAGCTCACACCAACGAGTGAAAGCCAGGCAAAATGTTTATCCTTGACTGTCTTTTTATGCGGTCCGGGTAGCGTCCTTTCTTCTTTTCTGTCTTTTTTTTTTTTTTTTTTTTATCCTCAGACAAAACAAAACCTTTGAGTTGTTTTGCCGCTTCTGCAATGACGGCAACAATCACGCATAGATGTTCGAACTTCTATCTTGGAATGGAGGAAGAGATATATGCCCTAAAGCACATTTGTCATTTTTGTGTGGCAGGGTTCCTCAAAGTTATTTAGTGCTAGTAAAAGTGATACAGATTCCCTCAGGCCATGACAAAGGCGCCATTCAACTAGCTGTAAGTTGATATTTCATCAGAAGAGTTATAAAAATAATTTTTGGAAGGTTGAAAAGTGCCTACGTGCTTTAATATATATTGACTGTATATATTGCCATCCTCGTATAAATTGAGTCTTTAAGGATAATTGCAATTTACTGAGATATATATCTTAAATATTGTCACCATCTTAAAATAATTGCCTAAATCATTTTTTTGCAAAAAAAAAATACTATTTTTTTTGCCTAAATCATCTCGTCAGATGCAAATGGTTCATTTTTTTTGTGTTTCCTGAAATATCTGAAAAAAATGACTAAAAGGTGTATATCTTTTTTTGATCCATCCATCAATCCATCCATCCATCCATCCATCCATCCATCCGTTTTCCGAACCGCTTATCACAGCTGTCTTCGGTCAGTATAATTAGTGTAAATGAAAGCTGAATGTTCCTGTGATAATAGCGTTGGAGCTTTTAGTTTGACATCAAGAAAGATTGCTTTGAAAACAAGTGACTTCTCAAGATTTTATGGCCCTTTATCTTTTTGGGGAAATCCGATTTACAGGGCATTTAGAAATGCATAGGCACAGCCCCAACAATATCACACACTCCCATTCAGGGGTCTTGGAAGGTGTGAGTGAAAGCCTTGCCTATAGGCTCTCTGGGCCGTGCAGGCTCAGTGCGTGTGGAGCTGTGCCAGTTCACCACACAATGAGGGGAAATGGGAATTTAATACAAACTTTCTCACAAAGTTGCAGAGAACTCTTGTCTGAGTTGGTAGTCTCACTCCGAGGAACTCTAAGCTTTGCCATCACCATCTCCCCCAACTACAAACAAATGTCACAAACCATTACAAACACAGTATCACATTTTTGTAAATGTACTTCGGGAACTCTGTGAGGCAGTTCCAAAGTTCTTAAGCACGTTTATATTACGCAGGAGAATAGTACATAGCTGTGAACAGATTGCCTTCACATTTATGTATTTATTTATCTATTTTTTCACTACTTCTTATTTATTTACTGATGTAAAATGTATTTACTTGTAAAAAAACAAAAAACAAAAAAACAACCTGTATTCGCACTTCAAAATGTTTGCTTTGTTCTTGTTTACTGCAAAACTGATGTTTATGTACAGCACTTTGTATACAGCAACGCCTGTTCTTAAAGTGCTTTATAAATAAAGTTGAGTTGAGTTGAGTTGAGTTGAGTTGAGTTGAGTTGAGTTGAAAATGAAGAAATGAATATACAATAGGAAATACAGTGATTGTGTATATCGGTTACCTTTAGTGTATTTGAATATGATAAGACTACCCATGCACAATTTTATGTGATAAACCTTAGAATTTTTTCAAATTTAAGCATAAGAAACCATCCTTCGTTGAGTTTTTTCTGTCCATGAAGTTCTTTTTCATCATCTACTTGTATGTATCCAAAAGCTGTGAAAAAAATACAATCACTGTCAACGTTATCGTTTATTTACATGAGTTAGCACTATCTTATTTTTTCTCTTTTGTTATATTGATGATTTTATTTTGTTTAGCTTCTATATGCTTTTAAACTCCCTGACGTGTTCTGTGTTCGATTTGTTTATATTGTATACAATGTTTGTTTTCAGTTTCTCGCATATTTTGTTAACTGTTTATTGTATGGACCCCTGCACGATGACGTCACAGTGTTTACTGGACGTCAAAAACAACCGCTGGAGGCAACGAAGTGCAGCTAGAAGTAAACAACGCTGGTTGTCTGTTTATTCTATTCTATTTTTCAGTTTACTCACATATTAACTCAAATGGCCGTTTTCCGCGTCCATTCCGACGTGAACTTTCTGTGAAAATATGCTGACCGGTGTTAGAACCACACGCCACTGAGGTGTTTTTGTCTCCAGGTAAGTCCCTTTAAATTGCGTCACATTGTTTACAAACTTTGAAGGGGTCTATTGTCCCACTCAGTAAGTTTTGTTTTTTTGCAAACAATACTTCTTGATTCACTTCTTTCTGGATTCGTTTGTATGCTCCTACCCAATTGTTAACACCTTGTCTTCCACAGTTTTGTTCTTTTGTACTGAGCAGTTTTATTTGTTACTTTAGTCTTTTGTAATAAAGAGTATTTAGGTTTTCCAATGCTCTGTTTTGTTTTGCGGTCCAACCAGTCATATTACAGTCTATGTTACAGTCTATGTTGTCTGTCTGTCTGACTGTCTCTGTCTGAGAATCTAATTGTGCTCCACTGTAAATGTCAAACTTGGAAACAACTTTACTGATGCCTAACCACCGGTAAATGACACACCATTGCCCCATTTTATACAGAATAAACACAGTTTCAGAGTCCATGGGAGAAATGGCTGTATTTTGGCAAACCTACATTTTTCTACTGTCAATTATAAAAGAACGGGGCGAGGCAGAAAGTAGGGAGTCTATTCTGTCATTTGGTACATTCGGTTTATATATAATTATTGAACATAATATCGCGTGGGTATTGAAAATTTTGAAATTTTCTAAAATGTCTGGCAGTGAATGAGATTTATATAGTGCTTCATCTACACCATATAGTGCCCAAAGCACTTTCAAAGCCTCACATTCACTCATACATTCATAACCAGTAGTCGGCTGCTGCCATGCAGGGCACTGCAAGGTCCACTGGGAGCAAATCAGGGTTCATTGCTCAAGGACACTTCCACATGGTCACCAAGGGAGAGGATCAAATCCACAACCTCACGGATGGATGGGAGACAACCACTCTACCACTGAGCCACACTGCTACGACTAAATTTTAATAAACAATATTGAATAATGCCAATTATTTGGTTGATCTGCTGCAATGCATATATTTATTATCCATCCATCCATCCATTTTCTTGACCGCTTATTCCTCACAAGGGTCGCGGGGGGTGCTGGCACCTATCTCAGCTGGCTCTGGGCAGTAGGTGGGGGACACCCTGGACTGGTTAACAGCCAATCGCAGGGCACGCAGAAACAAACAACCATCCACACTCACAAGCACACGCAGGGACAATTCAGAGCGCCCAATTAACCTGCCATGCATGTCTTTGGAATGTGGGAGGAGACCGGAGTACCCGGAAAAGACCCACACGGGCACGGGGAGAACATGCAAACTCCACCCAGGAAGGCCGGAGCCTGGTCTCGAACCCGAGTCCTCAGTACTGGCGGAAGTGCTAACCAGTCACCCACCGTGCCGCCCCGGTGCATATATTTATTATTAAAATTAAATTTATTGACTATTTTCAACATAAATACATTATAAAAAAAAATGCATACATTTTCCATTTTTTGAATGTTCCCATCTTTTCATCACGCCACTAAATTAAACTCAATTTAGTGTGTGCATCTGTCTTCATGGCTCAGAAAACGCAATATGAAGGCAGTATTATGTAAATTAGTTGCACTATTACATCACAGTGGGGCAAAATTTAGAGGTCTTGCTCAGAGATATCGATCCATTTTATCTGTAGCGCCTTTTCAGAATTAAGGAAATGGATTCATAAGGAAGGATCTAATAATTGAAAGAGTTGAGGTTTAGCAAGTGTTGTTGGTTGTGCTCAAGAGACACGCACACACACACGCAACATACATACAAAAAAATAAATAAATAAATACAATTTTACCCCCAACAACGATCAAAGATGTAAGACAACCAGATATGACAGATAGAGCGCATGGTGGTAAGGAAGGATAGCCTGTTGAAACTGGAGAATGTAAGTGTCAGTTGCGTAGGATGATGTTTTCAGAGGGAGAAAAAAAACTTTACCTGTTGATCAGGTTGGCTCTTTCCTCGTCTTTTTCAGTCCTCTACACGCAAGCCATCTCTTCAATTGAACATAGAATGTTTTTCCACGCCTATACCAGTGAATTTGGAATATCATTCTCGGACAGAGAGTTTGACCTTCCTCTCTATAGACTCATGAATATTAATTACGGGTGGTGACGTATATCATGCGGTTCCCCATTCAGGGTTTATCCTGCCTCTCGCCCTGAGACAGCTGGCATTGGCTCCAGCATGCTTATGACCCTTTTGAGGATAATTGTTTCAGAGAATGGATGAATAGATGGAGAAGGCTCAAATGTTTTTCGCTTGTCTCATGTTTATCTTATCATGTCACACGGAAATGCTTTAAGTCTAGAGTAAAAAATAAATCGCTCGCTGTCTGCTTCAAAAAGAGGCTGCATATCAATTGAATAATTCACGCTATTCAATTCTTGGCATCTTTAAGTATAACTGCTAGTAACTAATTAGGCCACAAACACAGCTTTGTTTGGCAATGGTTCAAAGCAAATGATTTTGCAAACAACATCATAGTTGCTTGGGGTTTGCATGTAAAATATTGCTGTATGAATAACACTTTATATCAGTAGCACAAGAATAATGTCTTAGATAAGCAAACATCGGCTCATGGGAATAATGGACTTTTGTGAAGCCAGAAGGTGGAAGATCTGTGGTGACCCAGCTTTTAGTTTCTTCCGTTTTGGCTTCCTATAAACTCCACCAGCATGCTCACCTTATCAGTTTAAGTTTGTCTACTTTTTGGCATTTAATCATGAGATTACATTACAGTACATACCGGTCAACATGTATAGAGCTGTATCGCTTTTCTAAACATATTTCTCGGTGTCATTGTTCTTGCATTTCGGTAGATCACTTCTGGGGTTTTCAGAGCACATCAGAACGACACTAACAAAGTACGGCATTCTACAAGGAAGGGCCTTATTTTTGCACACACATCTTAATTTTTGTGATGGAGAATACCTTGTTTAGGACCACATTGCGCCTTGCCTTGACTATGGGTACATCAGTACACCAATCATGGCACCATTTTACTGTTGTTTTACCTTACCTCATAAGTCAAATTGCACAGTCTAATACAGTGGTTCTTCACCTTGTTGGAGGTACTGAACCCTACAGTTTCCTACAAAGGAGGCAATACGTGCATTCACTGAACCCTTCCTTACTGAAAAATAAAATGTTATTATTTATTTTATTATTATTTTTTAAATTCAAGACATACTGGTGAACAAAATGAACAGGGATTGTAGCCTTTTCATCGAATCTGGCTCTCTACGCCCTGAATTCAGAAAGTGATTTTGTGTGTGGGGGTGTGTGTGTGTGTGTGTATGGGTGACCAAAACATCATCTTTTAGGAGGACAGACCACTTTTGCGTCTTGTCTGGGTGTCTGGGGGTTTTATAAAGTCATGAAAATGTCCAGTTGACATTGTATGACTAACAGGAGGTGGACTGCACCATGTTACCGCGACTGGTTCCACAATCTTGAGGCTGGGCCGAATGTCCTCTTTTTTTTTTTTCATTCGAAAATATGGTCACCCTAGCCCTTAGCCCTTCTCCCTGTAGCTTAAAGAAGTGTTCCTTTAGTTTTGCTGGATAGCTAGTTGTGCTGGACTAGATTTGCTCAACTTGTCATTGCAAATTATGCAGTTAGGACGCTGACTCCCAACACTCATCCCTATTTTTATAGAGCACTTTATAACAAACAACAACAACAAAAACAACAACAACGCTGTTTTCTGAAGCTGGAACCCAGGGGCTGCAGAGGCCTCAGAATTGAACTCTGTGGAACACAATACGTTCCGTTATACATGTGAATTCATATTGCACATATTCTTATGAACACTTTATTTATTTTTAAATCCACAAATCGGTTACAATAATAGAGGTGTCACACGAAATACCATCACAACAGCCACAAGTCGACTGCTGAGCGGACCAAATTCTCTGCAGCACGAGATTATATTGCAATGTAGTGTGATCATCTGCAGCCAATGATGACCACGCGGGGTGTATCATCATGAGTCGGGTGTGTGTCTTGACCTCCGCTCAACCCCTGACCTTGACTCTCCGAATCCCTGGGGCTCCATTGTTGTTAATACAACACAATACAATTCAATACAATTATGCAATACAATAATAATTATTCTGCAAATAATTTGATTGTTATACTTTGTTTTTGTGGAACCTACCATACATTTAAGTATTCCTTCCTCAGCTGAAGAAATACAAGTGAACTCCTGAAATTGAAAACAGGAAATCTCAAACAATACGGAGTAGAGTCAGCTCATAGTTAATTGTCTCAAGTCGCAAGGAAACGTAAAGAAAACACCATATCAGTCTCACACTTATTATCGAGTAAATGAGAAAAGGCGTGTGTGAGTGGATATTTCAAAGTTAGCCTTTTAAATAATCAGAGACAAAATAACGGTAGACACAACAATCATATTGTTCATTATTTCCTGAGAGTTGGGGCAGGAGGAGTATAGACTCTGAGGCTGCACAAAGTGAACAAACTCATTGAAGTGAAAGAACAAAGATGTTGCATTTGGCAAAACATGACACCAGCTGCAATATATCTTATGCTTGTTTTCAGTATCTGTGCAAAGAAAAACCTGCAGCAGCAATACAATATATGAAGCCAGCCTAGTCAAAAGAAGGAGTTTGGTTTTATTTCAAAGCAATTAATTGACTTAATATTGTGTTGATGCATGCATGAACAGCTAAGCAACGCATACAATATCACCATCATACTCTCTGACGTGCAGAAATTCTCAACTGTTTTCCTTTTTTTTTTCCACCTCAAAATGCACATTTCTGCAGAGTTGCATTAAAATGTTCATTCTAATGAACTTTGTAATAATCATATCAAGTTTTGAACAAAATCATTCATTGCATCAGATGCATTCACACTTGAAACAAATAGAATGTTCAAAGAGATGGAGGCGAGATGAAGTTTAAAGTCATAACTACATTAATGAGAATGAGTTGAGATGGAGCGCCAGCGTCGGCTGTCTGTGACGCTTTTCCTTCCTTTCCCACCCAGTGAAAACGGAGTCACACTGCGAGTTGGTCTGCTTGGTTTCAATCGCTACAGGAGCGCCGTTAGAAAAGATTTATTTATTTTTTTATAAACAACTTCTTTCAGGAGATTATTTTGATTGGAACATTTCGCCGAGGTATGCGTAAAAAGGCTGCGTTCGCCGTACCACGCATGGTCGCTGCTTTTGATGTATACGACTGGCAGCTCTCATCAGTAATTAAAAGCCACACTGGGGGACTATTTACAAACAGCCACCTGTTGTCACGAGGATTCAAAAAAGTATGAAGATCGTGTTCCTGTGGTTGTTGTGCATCGTGGATCTGTCAGGTAAGAATTACAAAGAACCTTTAATCCGAATTTTAACCATCAACATTTAACTAACGCAAATTTATATATGGATTTATTGGTGATAATGATTTATTGGTTACTTAAATCTATGGGCTAAAATGCAGAGTGTTTAGTGAAGTTAAACGTTTCAGAAAGTGCGGATGTTGTGTTTAAGTCACGAGAAATCTGGAGCAAAATGTGAACCCTCTTGAGAGAAAAGAAGCTCATCCATGTTTCCTGGCATTGTTCTGTGGGTTTGTGGTTTAAGGAATGTTGTATAAATTGATATTGTTTCAAGATTTTTTGATTAGTGTACATTGCAGGAGGTTTGTGAGAAACATGAAGTTTGCTAATATAATTTTAACGTTTTTTGTTTGTTTTGTTAAGAGACATTTTTACACAGGAATAGAGTGGCATTTTATGTCATAAGTATTTTTGCATACTTGCACATTCTCTGGCCATTTGTACAATAAGAATATAATCTGATACAAGAGCGGCATTAAATATTCTGCCTACAATGCAATGCAAGTTATATTTAAGAAAAAGTAGTTACTAGTAGTACTTAATTTGAACTTGTAGCCTACATCAGCTGTACATGAATAAAATGTGGGGAAACTAACCTATTTCATTCAAGAAGAAGAGGAAATCACTTTCCCACATTTTAATCATGTGCAACTGATGTAGGGTAGTCTAAATGTAGGATTTTTTAGTGTATAAAAACAATAATAAATATATTGTCAAATGCATCTCCGATAGTGTCAACCGAAACTGAAAATTATTTACAGTTCAGAATATTTAATACAGCTCTTGTATTGATTTTGTTATTTTGTACAAGTGGTAATCTCTTTTGGCTCGTATGAAAGGCAGGTACGGAAGATAGTTTACTAGGTAGGCACTATAAGCAGGTATAGGTGCATTCAATGAAAGGGAAAGTCAACCCCATTATTTTTATTTATTTATTTATTTATTTATTTATTTTTTGACGATATGTTCTATGCAGCCCCAATAGTCTTCTGGTTATTGTGTTAGTGGAATATGAGTCAAGCATCAAAATCCAAACTCTCCCCCCCCCCCCCCCCCCCCCCCCCCCCCTTTTAATCCATCTCATGGGGTGGCCACTTGCCACTTGCTGTCAACATCAATGCTGCTAACAGACAATCACAGCGCAGCTTCAGAAAACAGGTGAGCTGTGATTGGTCGTTGCCTGAGCTCTGAGCAACTGTGATGTCATCTTCAGTCGACAGCAAGTGGCAAAATGGCTGACCGCCACTGACCTGAATACATGACTGCATAGCCCATAGGTCATACACACCCGTGCAAGCCGTTGAAGTCACAGGGCAGCCATTTTGCTCCTCCCACCTCGCGAGCAGACTACTGTATAAACTATACGGTATACGTACAGATGAGACATGTACAGCTCGTAGGCAGTTAGTATAAGGACGGGGCGGGGTCGGGGGTTAAAATAAAATAAAATAAAATAAAAAATATCGCTCAGTTACTTAGGCCCAAATATTAGATTTGGCAGAGGCATCTTTTGTTGAATTACAGTTCTAATTCTTTAATACAAAATATACAAGTTTCCTCCTGTAAACATCATTAAGCATATAATTATCCTGTGCATGTATTTTAGACAAGTTGTAAAATGTCTGAAGTCCAATGTGTGGGTGCCACCATTAGCCTATCCCCTGAAATGTCCTTTAATGTGTTAATATTATATAGGCCACCAAATGCGAAGGAAGTATTTTTTGACATGTTAAAGGATGTTCTTAAAGATTGCAGCAATAAGGAAACTATTATTATGGGTGACTTCAACCTAAATTGGCTAGATAATACACGCTCCTGCAAAATGAGGCTTCTTGCTAAACAGTTTAATCTAACTCAGCTGATTAAGAATCCAACTCGAATAACCAGCTCAACAAAAACATTACTAGACTTAATATTTACTAATAAACCAGACCGTGTTAATAAAACTTATAATCTAATAACAGGGTTATCAGACCATAACCTAACGTTAGTCTCAAGGAAACTCTCGAAGACCCGTTATAGAAATCAAAATAGAGGAAAAACTTTTACATCATTTATCCCAAAGCGTGACAGGGAGCTTTTGGATATTGAAATAAAAACAACTATTCGAAACAACTTAGTTAGTGGCCAAGACACCGAGCAGGCCTGTGGTGTACTAAAGAATGCAATAACTAAAATCCTTTCTAAATTTACTGTAATACAACAGCGAAAATTTAAAAGCAAGAGAACCTTACCATGGCTTAGCGAGAGGTTATGGCTTCTAATGAAAAATAGAGATGCAGCTCTTAAAAAGTTCCTCAAGTCAAGGTTGGGGACTGACCGGCTGATCTACAAAAGCCTCAGAAATAAAGTAATAGGCCAGCTCAGGAGAGCCAAAGCTGACTTCTTTCTTGAAATAATAAAACAAGCCAAAGGGAATAGTAAAATGATATGGAAATGTATTGACAATTTATCTGGGAGAGAACGGAAGACTGAACCTGGACCCATAGAACTTCATCTTAATTCTTGCAATGATGCGCTTACATCTACAATGCAAACTACTACAAAGGACAGTCTAACGGTTGCAAATATGTTTAATGACTACTTTCTGTCTTCGATCCTCAAGCTGAGCAAACCTTCAAATACAGAGCCACACTTAACATCAACCGCAGTGTCTGTTGGGACTACAGTATGTGGTTCCCCAGGAGGACTTCAGCCAACTCTAACAGCCGCACTGGACTTGGAATGTGTTGATGAAGATAAGGTTATTAAAACTATCTCATCTCTTCCAAATTCAAAAGCCAAAGACTCGTGGGGACTTGACCTGCTTCTATTAAAGAACTATAAAGATGTCTTTTTAGGGCCAATAACACATGTAATCAATCAATCATTTCGAGAAAATGTGTTTCCTTCCTCCCTCAAATCTGCAATCGTAACTCCTATTTTTAAATCAGGAAATAGAAAGGATATTAAGAATTATAGACCTATTAGTATACTCCCGATAGTTTCTAAAGTAATTGAAAAGATTGTTGCTGAACAGCTAATTAAGCACCTTGATAATGGAAATATGTTGCATCCTATGCAATTTGGCTTTCGACCCAAACATTCCACTGAAACAGCTTGTTGTTACCTTCTTGAGGTAATTAAACTCAGCCTGGATAAGGGAGGGGTGGTAGGTGCCATTTTTTTGGACTTACGAAAGGCATTTGATACTGTTAATCACTCAGTGTTATTGTCAAAAATGTTGAGTTTTAATCTTTCTGGAAACACCATTAGCTGGTTTAAATCATATCTTGTAGACCGATCTCAGTGTGTTAAAATTAATGATAAAATCTCACAGTCTAGACCATGCACTACAGGGGTAATCCAAGGATCTGTATTGGGGCCACTGCTCTTTAGCTTGTATATTAATGATCTTCCCTCTGTCTGTGATGACGTAAATGTCCTGATGTACGCGGATGATACTGTTTTTTTCACTCACGGTCCTAATGCAAGCTCAGTTGCTGCTAAGTTATCCTGCGTAATGACTAAAGCAACTGAGTGGCTGAACAAGTCCCACCTCACACTGAACACAGAGAAGACTATTGCTATGTACTTCTCTAACAGAACAATCCCAAACGCTCCCCCAAACATATTTGCTGATAATTTTATGATCCAAAATGTCGAAGAGGTTAAATATCTAGGTGTGTCTTTAGATCCTACACTTAAATTTAATAATCATGTTAAAGCAGTATGCCGTAAATTAAAATTTAATATTTCAAACTTTAAACATATTAGGGATGCTTTATCCTTGGAAGCAGCAAAATCATACTTCAATGCAATGATTATTTCACAAATTTTGTATTGCCTGTCATCATGGTCTCAGGCTAAACAAACTGTTTTAAAACCTCTCAGAACATTATATAATCAAGCTCTAAAAATATTTGATAAAAAGCCAATGAGACACCACCATTGTAATATACTTGTAAAACATAATATGTTAAGCTTCGATAACCTTATCAGGTATTCTAATATCTGTTTGGTGCATAAAATTCTTAATGACGCAGCCCCACCCCCATTAAAAACATTTGTAAATCTGCGATCACAATCAACAAACAGGGTGTCAAGGTCTGCAGTGAGGGGTGATTGCAACATCCCAATAAGAAAGTCTGTTTTTTCTCAATCAGTCTTTTCTTATAAAGCTATTAAAGAGTGGAACGGGCTCCCCGACCACATGAAAAATAACATCAATTTTAATAACTTTTCACGCGCAGTCAAAGGCTGGCTCCTTGAATATCAGTCCTGTCCACATTTTTAGTACTTGGGTACATGTCCATCAGACGATACCCTAGTGGGTACCGTCTGATGGACACAGCCACAACTATAACTGTTGCTGCTTCAAAAGCAAACATAACTACTACCTCTACGATTTATGTATTTTACGCGTGTTATAGATTTGTAAATTGATGTTGTGTATAATTCTGCCTCTTTTATCTTATAGGATATGTAATTTAACAATGCTGTATTGTGTATCTGACACTTCATATGTTAGTTGAATGTAATTTTGATGCTCCGTATGTTGTATGTATGTAGTTTTTAACTGTTATGTAATTTTATTTTATGAGGACTACAGATGGAAATTAGCATATTGCTAAATCTGGTGCAGCCATCTTTTTAATGTTACTGTACACTGTCCTTTTAATAAACCAAACTCAAACTCAAACTCAAACTCAATGGTTTATGTTTAACAAATTTAAAATACATAAATCACGCTGTTTCTACTAAGTACTGTCTCAAATATTATCCAATTTCAATACTGTAAATGTATAGGATCGTATGCCGAGAAATTTTTCTTGGAGGGGCAATATGGCGGCTTTGCCACTTCAAATGTCTTGGCCTTGGCCTATTGGCTATCCAGTCAAATATTCAGGTCAGTGCTGACCCCTGAGATGGATAAAAACTGCTGGATTTTGCTGCATAACTCATATTCCACAAATGTAATATTAATCAGTATGTCATTTATGGTTGACTTCCACTTTAAAAATTCAGGTGTAAACTAGTGTTGTTCCGATACCATTTTTTGGCTCCCGATACCGATACCGATACTCAGCTTTGCAGTATCGGCCGATACCGATACCATACCGATACTTAAGATTTTTTTTTCCTCAACATTAAAAAGCTGTCCTGCCATTGGTTCAGAGCATTCAAGGGCCAATAGGATATCTTAGATCGGCATGCAGTGAACGTCATATATCAGTGAATGTTATGCATGAGCAAGTCACAAGATGCTGCATCCAAAATTCAATATTAGCGTTGGAATTAATGGTATCGGCATGTTACTTGTGAGTAGTCACCGATACCGATACCACTGTTTTTATGCAGTATCGGCACCTCTGCCGATACCAGTATCGGTATCGGAACAACACTAGTGTAAACATTCACAATACAGGTATTCACATCATGTACCTGTGGGGTACATGAGTCGGGCTGGCCTGGCAGGACTATTTCAAAATGCCAGGGATGTTGTTTTTTTTTTTCCTTTCTTTTTTTGTGATAGTGCAGGCCTGCACACACAGAGAGATTTAGACCCTGAATTTTAACCACTCAGTCACTGTGCTGCCCTTACACGGATAATTTTACTCTGAAATTTGTGGAGCAATTAAACAAATCCTATGTGTAAATATGTTGCTTTTGGCAGGCTAGTAGATTGTTTAACAATAAACTCATGTCTTACAGATGCTGTAATTGACATAACAATGATATCCACAGCAGAGGTTATCCAAGTGAATCGCTTCTCCATCTCATGTATTAATGGAGAGCGCAACCCTGCACACGTGGAATTGGATATTAAGAGAGACAACAAAATCCTCATCTTCCCAAAGATGCCAAATTTCAAGCTGCATAAGGCGCGAAACAAGAAAATCGTGGCCAGAGAGTTCCGAGAACTGGATCACATTGGCATATTTTACTGTGAATCAGCTCAGGAAGTTCCTCCGCTTGAGACGGTCACAATGATCAACAACTTCGGCAGAGGTGCGCTCACTTTTTATCTGATCTCGCTGTCATTGCCTTTTGATTTCAGTTTCATTTGTGAGAAACAACTGCATGCGTGTGTTATTCACAGCAAATTTTGTCCCAACTCACCTGACATTGACTGCTAACAAAGGCGAAACAGTTCACCTCAGCATGGTGCTACTGAGTTCCCAAAAGAGGGATGTGACCTGGAAGTATAACGGTATGCCAGCTTTTTTTTTTTTACACATTCACAAAGACCCACCCACAAAAAAAACCCCCAAAAAAACAAAACATCCTGTTCCAGGATACATTTAAGTCTATGTCAATAACAATGTACTTTGTGTAGGAAATTACTATTACATGACTCACTGGAACGACATGGTGAACCGCACCGCTGTGTTGACAGTGGAGAATGCAGCTTTGGCCAATCAAGGCATCTACAGTGCCAGCTATGTGGGGGACAGTCCTCTTCAGGGGGCCTGGATGAGACTCATTGTCAGAGGTTTGTCATATGCCTATCACATGTCAGCCCAAACAGAAACACGCCCATCATGAGGGATTTGAACACCTCGAGCACCAGATGTAGCAATACTTTATTGGCAGACAGATGCTCATGCAACATACACTTTGCTCATGCATGTAATAGCAAGCGTGTAAAATACATTTACAGCTATAACGCTCAATAAATCAGTAAGGAGTAATGTCTGTGTCAACCTGGCAACTGTATATTGTCTCCGTTGTCCATCCGTGGAGATGCGACACAGATTGAAGTACAATAAATAATACACTTTAAATGTGGCTGCTTGAGAGGTTTGTATCTACCATGTCATAGAAATACGGCTCTGCTGTTGGTTGAGAGCTAATTGCTGATCATATGCTAACGTGATGTTTGCACAATGACATCTGACAGTAAATTTAATTATTTGAGACTTGATTTTGTGAATATCACAATAAAAATAAATGCAACAAAACATGTACATTAAACTGTTTTTTTTTTGTGCAGTTCTACATGACTGTGTTCTTCAAACACAACAATGAACACATTTGTAACTTAATGCATTTTTTCCTCTTCGCAATACACATAAGACTCATCTTTCTTGCATCATACCTTGTCCAAATGTAGGTACATTTGCAATGTGTCTGTATATACAGTATTGTGAAGTTTCAGATATGCAGTATGTACAGCATATTGCTCAACATTGTTATTATTACAACATTTGAGGTTTAGTAAAACATGGAGGAAATTTGAATTTGCTCACATTGAATGAGGTGTAAAATCACGGCGGGATCCTGTGTATGTCCACATGCTGTACTTTATTATTCTTAAGAGACATTAGTCAGACATTTCCACCCGCCATCTGTTCAGGATTTCAGTTTTCTTGTAATTTCTCAATTCCTGTGTGCATTGTATGTCATAATTTGATTCAGTGAACATCTCATAATAATAATGAAGAAAAAGCAGGCCAAAATACAATACACTAGTTTATATCCTTAAACAAAAGGAAATTACAACATTGTATTTGGTATTAAGTAGAATGAAGTTATGAATTTATGACAACAAAACCTCAAACTTTTTTTTGTAGCTTGCCCAAATAAGAAATGGGGTCCTGACTGTGACAAAGACTGCCCAGAATGCCTCAATGGTGGAGTGTGTCATGATTTGGATGGAGACTGTATCTGCCCTCCTGGATTCATGGGAACGCGTTGTGAGACAGGTTGGTACTCATGAACGTGCCGTAGTTGCGCAAAGTGTAAGAGATGGGGTAATAGTACTATGTAGTAATACAAAGTTTGAAATGTTAGTGAAAGAGGCATATTACCGCGTTACGTAAAGGACATCTATTGCGCTGATCATTATGGGGAAGCCAGCATGTGCATAAAAGCTATGTTTTGTTTGATTGAATTCACCCCAAGTGTGTGGCAATTGTCCTGCGCAACATTGTGTTTAAAACTTTGGATAACTGCCGAATAATTGTTCAGGAAGATTCCAGCACCAATCGTCACAGTAATTTGAAACAAGCCAGTTGCAAGGAAATGCAGAGTTGACAGGAGTTTTGTCAAAGGTGATATGGCTTGACTCCTTCTTGTGACTGTTTCCAAGTCAGCCCTAAGATCACTCAAAAGCTCCAACATTGCATTGCTGAATAAATGATAAACTACATCACAAAGGTTTTTGTTTCCGGCATTTCACCATTTGCATCTATCATTCAGACACTATTTAAATAAACGAAAGCAGCCATCATGAGTCGTCTCATATTTGATAAATCACATTGTGCATGCCAAATAACGTTTTTTTCAATATATTCCTCTCAGAGTACGCAAATTGAACTGCACTTTTGGTTGTTTCAATCAATCAATCAATCAAACTTTATATAGCACCTTTCATACATTCAAAATGCAACTCAAAGTGCTGAACATCTATAATACAATAAAAAGTAAAAAGTAAAAAAAAAAAAAAAAAAAAGACACACGAAAACCACAACATGGCGGGGCACAGAAGTAACCTGGAAGGAAAGGCACCCAAGGACGAGTTCGGCCACAGTGAGAGGAATGAAGACCAGCCATCCCTCTCACTGTGGAGGCTCCCCCATGAGGAAACACTGGAGCTAAAAATTTAATAACTACCAAATAAAGACATTTAAACACTAAAAGAAAACAGTTAACTCATTGACTGCCATTGACGGAAAAAGACGTCAAAAAATGCATTTTTGCTGGGCTGGCAGTGAATGTGTTAAACACAATGTGCCAATATATTTTGTGATTATATTGCAGCCTCCTTTTTTCATTTTTTTTTTAAGGCAATGTTGCTTAAAAATCCATCAATTTTGGTTACATCTCATCTTAAGTCATTGACTGCCATTGACGGAAAAAGACGTCAAATAATGCATTTTTGCTGGGCTGGCAGTGAATGTGTTAAAGACTTTAGAACAAAAAAAAAAAAAAAAAAAAAAAAAGCTACAAAAAAATATAGATTAAAATAGTTAAATAAATAAAAGAGAATAAAAAGAAAAAAAAAAGATCAATCAATTGCCAAACTAAAAAAGTAAGTCTTAAACCTCCTCTTAATAAAAACATCAATATTCTCTGCAGACCTGATGCCCTCCGGCAGGCTATTTTGGCAGATGTAATCCTGGTTCCACCCAATTAGTAGATCTATTATTAGATTTTTGCACACCCCAAAAATCTTTAGCAAATCTGGCCCCATTTGTTATCTGAGACTCTCTGACAAGGACTGCAGGGGTCAAAATATGCACCCCAAATATACTGAAATTAATCTCCTAGTAGTTCAAAATAAAAACACATGTATGCTTCTCTGATGGTTTGTAGCCTGCAGAGAAGGAATGTTTGGCCGAAACTGCCAAGAGTCCTGCAGCTCGGAGCTGGACTGCAAGGGGCTGCGGTTCTGCTTACCAGACCCTTATGGTTGTTCTTGTGGTAGTGGCTGGCATGGGAACCGATGTGAGAAGGGTACGCACAATTTAACTTTATCAGCCCTTGAATAATGAGAATATACAGTACTTCAATAATGTACTGTGCTTGTTTCCGTTTTTACAACAATTTATGTATACATATTTTTGGTTCTTTTTCATTGTCAGCATGCCATAATGACATGTATGGACCAGACTGCAGGCTAAGCTGTAGATGTCAGAATGGAGGCGCGTGCAATCGCTTTAGTGGGTGCCAGTGTCCCACAGGATGGAGGGGACCAAACTGTGAAAAATCTGGTAAGTTTTACAGTATGTTGAGTCTCTCTCAATTTGTAGATCCTTAGCAGTTAATATTACAAAATCGACAAAATGTATATATGTTGGCATGATCCTCCTAAATAGTACTGCTAAATTACACACATATGTTGAATTGCCCATTTTTTTTCCCGTTTTTTTTTATGATGTTTTTAATGCATGCAATAGGCACATTGCTGTATTAATTAATTAATTATTTAATTTTATAAATTAATTTATTAATTCATTTATTGTATGTTCTTTCATTTATTGTGTGTGCGTGTATGTGTGAGAGGTGGTGTGAGGGGGAATGAGTTTGATCTTATGGTGGGGTGTGGCAAAAAAATGGGTGGGAAAAATGGCTGGAAGGCTGGCTGGATGGCTGGACGGATGATGGATGGATGGATGGATGGATGGATGGATGGATGGATGGATGGATGGATGGATGGATGGATGGATGGATGGATGATGGATGGATGGATGGATGGACAGACAGACGGATGATGGATGGATGGATGGATGGATGGATGGATGGATGGATGGATGGACGGACGGACGGACGGACGGACAGATGATGGATGGATGGATGGATGGATGGATGGATGGATGGATGGATGGATGGATGGATGGATGGATGACCCGGAATTGAGTAATTCTCATAGGGAAGATGAGACCATAGCACACATCTGGTGAATAGGCCAGCAGCAACATTGAAGAAATGTCCAACAATTTGATTATGAGCTAGTAGAGTCAAAATTAAAAAGTATAATTTGGGATTATTTCTGAATCACATAAATCAAGGAAAATGAAATATCAAACTTTTGAAAATATCATGATTATATTTGTTGCAATTTCCAGTTGGTCCAATCAAGGGTTGCCATAGCAGGTCGGTCCATGATTGTGACGATTATGATTATATTTATTTATTTTTAATGCAGGATGCCCTTCTTGACTCAACTCACCCATTTGTTATGTGGACTTAGTGTCTGCCAGCAGTGTCTGGGTACTGGGGCACCTAGCATGTACGATGCCAGTCCACTAGCAAACCAAGCTATTGTTACAATTGAACCAAGTGGAGGGGAAAACATGAGACAATGTTTTTGTTTTTTTAGTTAATAAATCCATAAACAAAATGGGGGGTGGGGGGCGGGGGGTATTTGTTTTTTTTTTGTACCCTCCACCCCCCACATTTTGTGTTTTTGTTTTTGTGAAAACGTGTTTTATTTTCACCTTCATATGAAAGAACCTCTCTTTTCTCACACCAGACCAGGCCCCAGAGATATTGGATTTGGATAGTAATTTGGAGTGGAATCTCAATTCCAGTCCAAAGATCTATTGTTCAGCCACAGGCAATCCACTGCCCAGTCATAACAGCATTGAGCTCCGAAAGTTGGACAGCACCGTGCTGAAGGTAAGACCAACAATTTTCCCCCAGAAAGCGTATGAAACTTGAAGTTCCCATACTGAATACCCTCAAATCTGTCAAGCTTCTATGTAACCATTTTCAACATTCCCAAGAGAATCACTCTTGTACCTCAAAATTCAAACACCCGAAGGGATATGCATTTCAGAAACAAATTTTTGGTGGCTGTTGTTATGAGTTAGATTACAAGATGTCAACTATCTTTTGAGACTACATTACACCTATCATTAGCTGGCACATTGAAAGTATTATTTGTCACATTTTGATTTGGTTTTGATGTATTGTTTTGTTTTGTTTTTTTGTTTCTCACACTTGTGAGTAGGACTGAAAGAATAAAGGTGAAAAATAAGAAAAATATAATGAATACTGAAAATTAGAGCAGCATCCAGGAACAACCTTGACGTTCCACAGACATGCTTTTTTGTTTACAGCAGCATTGTCTATAATGAACATGTTTTATGTGTCTTCACCATTATTTTATTTCACCCTTAGGCATCACACACTGTCATGGATTCTAATAAAAGTATAGCCATGTTCGAGATTCCACGTCTGAGTGCTGAACAAGGAGGATTATGGGAGTGCAGGGTGTCAACCAACGGAGGCCAGGACACCCGTAAATTCAATCTTACCATTAAAGGTCTGTCTAAGGGAATGATCATGAATCAACATCAGGAGAAGAGAAGGAAGTGACAACTATTTTTTTGTTCAGAACCACCAGTGCCCACCACTGCTCCCATACTGCTGGAAAAGAGGAGCAAGCAGCTACTTGTGATGCCAATGGACTGCCACAAAGGAGACGGGCCCATTGTGTCCACCACACTCCTCTACAAGCCTGTGGAGAATGGAGATTCTTGGTCCTCCATTATCGGTAAAAATGTAGTTCATTATGAGATCTACTTCTACTGATAATAATCATACGCCAGAGTACAACAGTACTTCACCGAGCTCGTCATGAAATGCAGTGCCATCATTACTTTGTACTTCCATCCAGTGTATAGTGACAAAGAGCCAATCACACTGATGAACTTGGAGCCTTCAACACGCTACCGTGTGCGCGTCCAGCTGACTCGCCCTGGGGCGGGAGGAGAAGGGGCTCCAGGTCCAGAGGCCATCATGGAGACTGATTGTCCTGGTAAGGCCTACAAACAGAAAGTGATCGACAATTCCACTTGAAATTTCAATACAGTTGTATTGTATCTGGCTACAAATATAAAACGGGTTTAAAAATGGGACATCCGACTAGACATGTTACCATTTTCCAGTCAAACATGCTTCAGAGATCTTGGGCGACAGGTCTAGAACATCAATGATTCCCAAACTGTTTCAAATGGATTTGTCTGTGAAATCTTTGGTCAATTCTCAGTGGAATGTGTGGAGGAAAGTAGTGTCTGCTCAGTAAGGAGTTGGCCAAGATGTTTGTCATTTTCACATGGACCACAATACACATGAAGTGTAGAGGATAAGTCTGTGAGCTCTTCGGGTGTTTCCTTGGATGCGATGATTTGTTTTGACTCCGGTGTGCTATAGGGACTTAAGTTTGAGATAATTATGTGTCTCTTTGAAAATAAGGCCACTAATGTGGTAGCAAGAGTTATCCAGATGAGAATACATTGGAATACACTGTGTCTAGACACTTACGGAAAGAAATAAACTTAATTGGGTGAAATGCCCAAGGCCGTTAGCACCCCTCAGTTCATCCTGTGTTCTCTGTCACTGCAGAGCCCACAGTTCAACCTGAGATTGACATCAGCTTGGTGGAAGGTCGCAATGTGACTGTGCGATGGCGACTGCCCAGCAACAGTGGCATTAATGTCGACACAGCCAGTGGCTTTTTAGTGCAGCTCTTCGGGCCGCCGCCCCACAGTGAGAAACTCCTGGAGGAGACCACCCTGTTAAATGTTCTGTCCAAAAAATTCTACAACATGGAGTATCAACAAGACTACACGGTGGTGGTGCGCCTCATCAACTGTGGCAGCCAGGGGCCTCCTTCCAAACCCTACCACATCCGCATCAACAGCCAGGGTAACTAGTCATTCAAATTAGGTTGGAAAGGGGAAAAGCTTCAATAAAATCGTTATCTTAATGATGGGTATGATGTATTTACAAACATAATGGGTGGAGAAGAGTTCTGTAGATTTTATGGAGCATGGTTGGTTCATACTGGTTGCTTGCGGTGCCTCTCTGCCCACAAACCCGGTGTGTGTTGAAGACAAGTTAAGTAGTTGGATGCCCAACCTGTTTTCAGAATAATTGAGCCCCGAGAGATTGTACTCTATGTCAATGGTGTCCAAACTTGATCCCAGAGGGTCGGAGTCCTGCAGGATTTGGACGTGTCCCTGCTCCAGGATTATGCACAGCTTGCTGATGAGCTTCAGGTGTGCTGGAGAAGAGAAAAATCCCAAACCTGTCGGACTCCCTCCCTTGAGTTTGGACACCGCTACTCTATGTGGGTCATGGGCAATACTCAGTCACTGTTAATGGTCCTAACAAGCGTCACATGTTCTTGTCTCAGGTCCATCACCCCCACGTAACGTCCAGGCTCTTCCCCTGTCCCTGTCAGCCATCCAATTGAGGTGGCAGCCCCCCGAGGATGTTAATGGAGGCGTCATGAAATATGTCATTGAGTACCAGCCAGTTGGCCAGGGGAATCCACACATTTGGCTCGACACAGACGATGGGAACAAGACCACAAAAGACGTTACGGCGCTCAACGGCAGCACACACTACCAGTTCAGAGTGAGGGCTTTTTCCAAGGTGCCAGGAGAGTGGAGCAAGTTTGTTCAAGCCGTTACACACGGAGATGGTAAGTTGTTAAGATTCAATAACAACTTCAGAGTACGGTAAAAATAGCTGCGGTATAATGTGCTAAAAACTTGGGCACAGTGCATTTCTATAGAAGGCTTTAACTTTCAATGTGGAGTAAAAAGTTTTGACTGGGCTATGTCATTCGAACGTACTATAAAGTCAATTGAACAAATTGGTAAAATCGTTCAAAAGTGTTGGTAAAAACGTAGGCTTTTTGATCGCCCGCCATTCAGCAATAGTCAACAGTCGAGAAAACCTTCTGTCACCATCAATTCGTCAATATTTTAAGCTGAATCAAACTGTAATCGTCAATCCGTCAATGTTATTTTACCAGGCTTCTGTCATTGCTGCATTATAGCCCCCATTTTGTGAGTGCAGTCTGTCAGTTGTCTGTCCGTCAATCGTCACTCTATCAAGGTTATTTTAATTACCGCTTCCGATATGCTAAATTGCACCACCATTTTCTGCTTGACATTGTTGATAATGTGACTATTTTTTTTTGTCACTAATGTTGCCACATATAGTATGTGCACACGGTCGTAACTGCGGAGAATACTACAGCGCACGATCAACGGACTACATTACCTCCCCTTTTTAGGACCCCTTAGCTGTTCAATAACCTGCCTGACGTAAAATAGCACACCGAAGGACCTCTTAACCAGGGCTGTCAAGGGTCATGCTTTCAGCGTGGCACACATTTCCGCCCTCTCTCACGCTTAACTTTAATTTCTCACTCGAAGAAAAAGTAACAGTAGAAAAACGGGTTTGTCAATGTTGAAAAGGGCGCTGTTGTTTCTGTGATCTAACTGGACGTTGCAACTGCCAGTTAAGAGTCCAGTTCGTCACATGCCCAACCACCGCCTCCCTCGTGTATTTTCTTTCTCCCAGCATGCTCCAGGGAGTAGCACCGTTCGTTGTGTGTGAGAGGCTAGTACACAACCCCCCACCCCCCCACCACCACCGCCCCAGAGAGGGGGTTGTGTTTATAAGAGCATTTCAGTTGTGTTTATTTGAGTATTATGTATTTCACTGGTATATATGAACGTGTTTCCCTGCAACCCTTGTGTCGAGCAAGCGCTTAAGAAAATGGATATGAATGTATTTTACTAGTGTGTATGAGAGCATTTCAGTGGTGTTTATGAGAGTATTTCACTAGAGCATTTCAGAAGTTATTATGAGAGTGTTTCACTTGTATGTTACACCAGTGTGTTAGCAAAAAAAACATTTCAGTGGTGGTTTCAGCTTTTCACTTAGAGGTGTGAGAGATAATCCTAAATTATGGCCCAGAAGGCACCTCACACTTGAAAATGCCTCATGCAACAAATCACATTCATAACAACTAACATGGACACATACATTGCATTGCACATTACATTACATCATCATGCCGCGCAACGATATACGCCTATAGTAATTTCAGCCGCCCGCCGGGCAATTGCCATTAAAAGCTAAATGAAATTATATTGACACAAGAAAATAAGGATAAAAAATATCTCGAAAAATACAGTCTGGTACAAGCATCTGTGCTATGGAGATAGGCTTTTGTCATGCAAATAAATAAATACAAGAAAGAAACGTGTGCATCAATAAAGTCTACCATAAACGTTCACAATGCGATCCACGCAGCCGTGAAGCAACACATTGGAAATATTAACAACAATAATAGGGCGGCCTATTGAACGCCTAATTTTTGGAGACAATTTCGTGCATTATTAAAGTTTGAGTAAAGACAATAAAATTGGTCAAATTATTTTTTGTATGCGCACCTTTATATCGGACCAAATTATTTTCATCATCATCATCATCAATATTATTATTATTATTATTATTATTATTATTATTATTATTATTATTATTATTATTGTTATTAATTTCCTTTAAAAAATAAATAAATACATTATCTGCCACTGTGCTCCCTGCGGTGGCAACTCGTCCTGATTGTGATGCTCACAAACAATCACAGCCCTCTGTCACTCGACCTCTCCAATGAGGGTTTTAATGTACATTTTTTTTTAAATCATTTTTTATATCATTCACACAAACATTCTATGTACATCATGGTGAAGTGAGATTTCTTTCTTGCCTTTCAATGACCGTCAAAATTGTTTTGATATAAAGCAGATGCAAGGAAATTAGTGGATTAGTTGATTTTCATTGCCAAATATGGGGTGAAATAAACAGACTTGGGGCGAATGGCATGGCTGCAGATATGCGTATGTGTCTACATGGTTTTATTATTATTATTGTTATTATTATTATTATTATTATTATTATTATTATTATTATTTTATTATTTTATTTATTTATTTTTCTTGCAAAATATGCTTACCTGAAAACCTATAAATGTATTCAATGCATTTATGGCCAGTTTTGTATTTTCCAAGTATTAGACTGGACCACCCACACAGGTTCCAGAGAGATCTACTCAGGATAGTATGACAAGCCCCATTTATCTCCTTTGCCTAAAAGTCATCTGCTCCTCATTTTGTCTCTCTGTCTCTATTCTCTTCTCCTGTGCCAAAAAAAAAAAAAGGCCTGGAAAGTTTAACACCGACCACCCAGGGTGTGGCTTGGAGACCTGCAGGGGACAACTACCAGCTGTTGTTGGCAGTGGTGATCTCCGTGGCGGTCACATGTGCGGCCATCCTGGTGGCACTGGTTGTATTTTTCTTAATCCGTAAAAATCTAGCCAACCGACGTCGCACATTCACCTACCAGTCTGGATCGGTAAGGAACTGATCGTTTTGTTGTGTTTTGAATTTCAGAAAGTGTTCCTAAATGCTGTTCTAATCTTATTTAAATCACACCACTTTGATATGTTTGTATTAATTGCTCTGCTTACATCAACAGGGTGAGGAAACAATTCTGCAGTTTAACTCTGGAACTCTGACCCTAACCCGAAGGCCCAAGCCCATCCCAGAACCCCTTACTTATCCAATCCTGGAATGGGAAGACATTAAGTTTGAGGACGTCATCGGTGAGGGCAACTTTGGACAGGTGTGACGAAATGATATGTTTTTCCTAATTTACACGTGTGGCCACATATCTGAGCTAACAATAATGTCACAACCAGGTAATCAAAGCCATGATCAAGAAGGATGGCAACAAGATGAGCGCAGCCATAAAAATGCTGAAAGGTGACATTCAGTTAAACAAATAAAAGTTGTATTTTAAATGCAAATGAAGTTTGTTTTTGTGGCATTGATTTACTTCTCATCTCTCTGCAGAATTTGCCTCCGAAAATGACCACCGAGATTTTGCAGGGGAGCTGGAAGTGCTGTGTAAACTCGGCCAGCATCCAAACATCATCAACTTGATTGGAGCTTGTGAGAACAGAGGTGAGGGCCTGACACCTAGTGGGCTTTTTAGTGGCCTCGAAAATGAATGCGTGGCAATGTTAGTGTAACATAAACATGGATGTGTTTGTTTCATCACAATCAAGCGAAAGCAGTTATAATGCAATTAACTGTTTATTCCTTTTGTTATTTGTTTCACCATGTATATTAATCACAGAAACATGTAGTGACATATGATGGAAACTTTCAAATCCACTTGAAAGCATTTTCTGCTTTAACTTCATCTGCACATGGATTCCACCAAAATGGATCCTTTCAAAATAACAACTGGTTTCTTGGATCATTACATCTTCTGTATTTATTTATTTTATTGTATAATGTTTCCTTGACCGCATTCTGACTGAGCTGAGCATGCAGTATCAGTTTCCCTACCACTTCTTTTGCATAGAATGCTTTGTTGTATTAAAAAATAAAAAATAAAAAAAATAGTAAATTGCAGGTGTTTGCAGAATGGAGAGTAGTATTAGTAGTATTTCATCCAACATGTTCTCCTCTTCCCCTGTTGTTTAGCACAGCAGAACAAAAAAAGAAATGGTGTTTGGGCCTTTTTGATCTTTCTGTCCTGATGATGATTTGTTTATTCATGAAACTTCTTTGGGTGAAACATGTGGCTTGTATAGGGCTGAACCTGATTTTGACCTGTTTGCTTTACTGGGTCAAAAATCATCCAAAATGACCTAACAATTAAGGCGGGTGCAGCAAAAAAAACAAAAACAAAACAACAACATCGTTATACCTCACGTCATCTTCAATAATAGGAGTCTATTCTAAAAGAAATTAGTTTTAATCAAAAATCATCCAAAATGACCTAACAATTAAGGCGGGTGCAGCAAAAAAAACAAAAACAAAACAACAACATCGTTATACCTCACGTCATCTTCAATAATAGGAGTCTATTCTAAAAGAAATTAGTTTTAGTTTTGACATAAAGGGCACTGCAAGATCTATTGCTAATTATTCACAAGAACATCTGCCTGGTCGCTGGAGCCTATCCCAGCTGATTCAGGATGAGAAACGGTTTATATCCTGAAATGGTCGCTAGTAAATCACAGTGTGGATACAACAGATTTTCATTCAGATTTATGGGCACCATGCATGCATGTTTTTGCAATGTGAGAGGAAGCTTGAGTACCCAGCAAACACAAGCAAGGTCGAATCTGAGATTTGAACCCAGTCGAAAGCAAATTGCTGCCTCTTCGTGAAATACACAAACAGCAAGCATCGAATGTCTTCATGACCTTAAGGAGCTCTGCTGGAAGCTGTCATCGGTTAAGAGAGTCTGACGAAGCACTTTGAGGCTTTCATGATGCCGTTTTCTGTGTCACAAACAGTTAAGGGGGAAGTCAACCTTAAACATTTCTTGACAATTTTAAGTGACCTCACTAGTCTAAACATGACATTCTGATGAATGTTACATTTGTGGAATGAGTTAAGCAGCAAAGTCCAGCAGTTTTCATCAATATCAGAAGGCGGCCATTTTGCCACTTGCTGTCGAGTGAAGATGACATTACAGTTGCTCAGGGCAACCGTTTCTGAAGCTGAGCTGTGATTGGTTGTTATCTGAGACCTGAGCAACGGTGTTGTCATTTTCACTTGACATCAAGTGGCAAAATGGCCGCCTTCTGATATGAATAAAAACAGCTGGATTTTGCTACATAACTCATATTTCACTAACGTGATCAGAATACCATATTTAGCCTAGTGGGGCTGCATAGAACATATTGTCAATAATTTTTGGGGGGGTTGACTTTGGGTTATTTTTCCCAGAATTTTAGCAATAACGCAATAATCTAATTTTCATTGCCAGTTAATTTGTTGAATGCTTGTTCACACTTATCGCAGCTATTTTACTGAAGAGAATCTTTATACCCGTCCCAGGTTACCTGTATATCGCCATAGAATATGCTCCCTATGGTAACCTTCTGGACTTCTTGCGAAAGAGTCGTGTCTTGGAGACTGATCCTGCCTTTGCCAAAGAGCATGGCACCGCCTCGACGCTCACCTCCCAGCAGCTACTGCAGTTTGCTGTTGATGTGGCGACTGGGATGCATTACCTCAGTGACAAACAGGTAAGAGAGCAAGTGTGTGGAAATTTATCACAATGCGTGTATGGACTTTTTGGAAATTATTAGCTTCATTCCAGAACTGGATCTGAATGTAGCTCTTCAAAAACAATTAATTGTGTTCTCATAAGCAATACAGTCTGCTGACAGTGTTCCCTGTAGTAACTTCCTCTCCACTCATTTAAAACCAGTTTATTCACAGAGATTTAGCTGCCAGAAATGTTCTTGTTGGTGACAACCTTGTGGCAAAGATTGCAGACTTTGGTCTGTCCCGTGGTGAGGAGGTTTATGTCAAGAAGACAATGGTAAGTTTTGCATGAATTAGACTTTGATTTTTAATTGATCAAGTTTTCTTATTAGCGTAGTCATGTGTCTGTAACAAATGTGGGGATACTGTAGATAGATCAACTTTGAAGTTATAAGAATATGTATTAATAGATTACTTTTTAGGTATTGGATTATTGATATGTGAGGGCACATTTACGCATCATCATGATATTGTGTTGCATTCAGGGTCGGTTGCCTGTTCGCTGGATGGCCATTGAGTCTCTGAACTACAGTGTGTACACAACCAAGAGTGATGTGTGAGTAACATTATTAGTAGTGGTAGTAGTAGTAGTAGTGATCGGCCTGCACGATTGCATTTGTGTCCTGCACGCCTTCTAGTGATGTCACATTACAACAGCTCCAATTGAACAACAGTAAACATTTTTTTTTCTGTTCATCTCAATCATGATTCATTTGTCTCCGTATAGAATCCAGAGCTACATTTTTATGACCTTTTAAACATATACAGTATGTTGATATTTTTGAATGAAAAAGGAGCGAGACGTACTCAGGGTTTTAAGGTCACTTCTGCTTTGATGCTGTAGCGTGACATCAGCAGGCACTGATATTCATGATTGGCAGTCATTGCAGCCAATCGGCGCCCGTGTATTGACAAAATTAACAGTATAAACCTCCCTTTGTCAGTTTATGTTTAATACTACCTGGCCATTCTATTCATTTCAAATGTCTTTTGAAAACTGCTTAAAAAAAATCATAAATGTATAAATATAAAACATTTTGTAAAGTAATGAAAATAGTTATTTTGCCCGGTAACTACTTACATTTATTTAGTAATTCAATTAATAACACAGTTACTTTTTTTTGAGAAAGTAATGAGTAACTCTAACTAATTACTTTTATAAAATAACCATCCCAACACTCAGGCTAACTAGTACTTAGTGCAGCCATTGGGAAATCATTGACTGAGAGATCAAGCCAAAAACAATTCCAGAAAGTTTGTATGGTGGCACCAAAAAAATGTCACCCTCTTGTGAGCTTTCAACTCTTTCAACTCAACCACAGAAAACGGCTGTCAAGAACGAACAACAAATCATCCCCCTGCCGCTGGCGGGATGATAGTAGTGTGTTAAGTGTGATAAGCGCCACCAGGAAGTCTTGGGTACAACTTAGCAGACGTTGGTACGTCAACAAACTATTTATGTGCACTGAAAAACAAGTTGGAAGAAGGGCAAGAGCTCCCTGTAGAGTCAACGATTTGTGAACATCAGCAGAATTTGAATAAATAAACACAGAGAAACAACTAACAAAAATTTGGATTTGAATATGTAGGCTAATAAGACCCAGGAGACACAACATGACAACAATGCTAATCCAATCGAATTTTACACTGATTAAGGCAATAACTAAAAACAATAAATTAATAACATGAAAAGACTAAAAGCCATTTAGACATTTGAAAGCAAATAAAATAATCTTAAAATTAACTCTAAAATGTACAGGGAGCCAGTGAAAGGATGTCAGAATTGAATGCTAGTTTCAGTTAGGACGCGAGCAGCATTTTGGACCAATGGAGAGGCTTTAGGGAGGATTAGCTGACTCCAAAATAAAGTGCCTTACAGTAAATCAGCAGCGATGTAACAATGTCATGGATTACTGTGTCGTTGACAAAGGAGATGTTTTACCTCAGCCATCTTCCTAAATTGAAAAAGATGGAATTGACAACAGTAATTTGCTGGTCCAATTTAAAATCACTATTTTTTAAAACCAAAGTTCAAGACTGCTTTAGAAAAGGCGCCAGGTCTCCCAACTTCCCAAGTCAACATGGTGGGATGAACAAGGGCCACTGGGACCAAACACCATCAATTCTGTTTTCTTTCTTTCTTTCTTTTTCTTTTTCTTTTTTTTTTTTGGAGAGAGAGAGCTCAGACTTCTTTTTACTTCCTCAATTTCCTCCAGACTAGACAGTGGAAGGTAATAGAATGTTTTGTTTGTTTGTTTTAAGATGGAACCTAGTTGCTGCAAATACAACCAAAACAAAAGTGGCCCCAAAATTGATCCCTGTGGATCACCATATAACAGTAGGGCAGAGCAGGATTCAGATCAACCAAGACAAACACAAATGCTCTATCTGCCAATTAGGATCTCTACCTCCAGACTTAGAAGTAACTAATTGTTCCATTATCTTTGTTTTCAGGTGGTCTTTTGGAATTCTCCTTTGGGAAATTGTAAGCCTAGGTAAGTAAACTCAGTCTTACTTGAATCATAATTGTCTATTTAAATGACAGCCTTTTATATTGTCTATGGATTCTAAACAATTTCATAATAGCTTTTGTGCATGTGTTAGGTGGCACGCCATACTGTGGTATGACATGTGCTGAGCTTTATGAAAAACTACCACAAGGCTACAGGATGGAGAAGCCCAAGAATTGTGACGATGAAGTGTAAGTCTTGTATTTCTGTCTTTATTCCAGGGGTGTCAAACTCATGTTGGCTCAGGGGCCGCATGAAGGAAAATAAGTGGGTCGCATCGGTAAAATAACGGTATATGGACATAAAAATGATTGCCGTCAATTATACGCAGAATTTTGCTATTTGTGTGCCTGTCCTAAATTACGGAGCTCAGCTGTAATCATACTGTTCCAAAAAAATAATACAAATGCAAATGGAACGCGGTAATACTGAGTTCTGGACGTGTTAAATCACATGTTTTGCATATATATTGTTCCCAGAATGCATTGCGTGGCGCAGTTAATGACGTTATAAGGACGCTAATCCTTGTCATATCTTTGTTACCAGTAATTGAATTTGTGTCGTATTTAACACGTTTGTCGGTCTATGGTTAAAAAATTATTAATAATAATAATATTATTAATAATAATAATAATAATAATAATAATAATAATAATAATAATAATAATAATAATAATGATAATAATAATACAACTGTAACTTTAAATTGTATGTAAAATAATGACATCCAGGATGATTCACCCGTACGAGTTGCATTGCTCATCTGAGGGCTGCTTGTGAAGTTACACATTTCATATATTTTGATTGTGGCCAACTAATTAGTCCGACATTCCAATTTATTATTATTTTTTAACTTTACAAAATCATCTCGTGGGCCGGATTAAACCCCTTCGCGGGCCTGATGCTTATGTTTTACACACCTGCTTTATTCAGTCTGTTATTCTCACCATATGAGTTAACTTGATCTGTCCAACTCCAGGTATGAGCTGATGAAACAGTGCTGGAGGGATCGGCCATATGAAAGACCCCCGTTCTCTCAAGTCTCGGTGCAGCTCAACAGGATGCAAGAGGCCAGGAAGGTAAAGAAGAAGCTCAATCTCGTTTGTGGTTATTTAAATTGACACACACACTATCAAAAAACATATGTAGGTTGTTATTGTTGCTTGAAAATGAAAAGGACAAGAGGAGTTTTGATAAAAAGCTTCTTTTTTTTTTTTTTTTTTTTTTTCCAGGCCTACGTGAACATGGCGCTTTTCGAGAACTTTACTTACGCTGGAATAGACGCCACTGCGGAGGAGGCCTGACTACCAGCCCCCCCAGGCCCTGGCATGCCACGTCACCTCAAGAGGAAGCCCAAAAGATTGTCACCACGTTACTGCCACCTCCCCGCTGCTCACCGCAGAGACAGGAGGACCAGACGCTCTCTCAAAACTACCCAGTTATAGATGGAGGACTGTGAAAGGACACTGTGCGAAGGTATCCGAGGCATTAGCAGATGTGGAGCGTGGCCTCGGATGGTGGGAATCGGTTTTTGAGAAGAGTCAACTTGTCGGGCTTCTTGTTGTTGGACATGTTAAACTTTTGACTGGGTGTCAAAAGTTTTGGAGTTATGTGGCTTGCTGTTCCACCACAGGGTCTGTGGGGTGCTCATGCTGGACGTTATTTGCTCTCTGCTCTTCCAAAGCAACAAACATGGAGTGAATGACTTTCATTTAAGTCTGTACAATGTAGCACTTAACACCAGCTATTCTCAGTACACTCGGGCCGAATCCACTAAAAGATTGCAAACAATTAGCACTGGTATGAGGTAATATTTGATGGAAAATTTGCCCACCTCTATGCAAATGAGCCTCATTGGTAAACAACATCAAATTCACGAACACCAGCGCTAATTGCCCCGCGCAGTTTCAGGGAGGCAATTGTCAAATGATGTCTATAGAAAGCTAGAGAGAACTTGGCACTCCACCGTGGAAGCCTCTCCCATGCATTGCCCGAGCTATGTGATGGAACGCTCAAAAACAGTACAAGGCACGTTGTCCGAAATACAACTCATCTCTACGTCAGCCCACATCAGTCTTTGAAAAGATCAAAATGAACGCAACGATATGTTGGATTTTATGGGCACTAAATGAATGCATGAATGACACAGTTCATTCCTTGTGGATTCGGCCCTCTGTGCTTTATCACTGCCATGTGAACTATTGTACAGTATGCTGTATTATATTATAGTAATTTGTTATCAAAGCCTCCCTTAGCCTGAATGTAATTAGTCAGCACAAATGCACTAATGGTTGTTTGAATGTTTAGAATTGCTACAACAACATACATTCATATTCTAATGTGCTTTTCACATTTGGTTTACAGACAAATTGTAATATAGATCACTGTTTGGACCCAACACACTTTACTAAAACTATTTGTGTGTTTTTGTTAAATGGTAACACACGTTTTTGTTGTTTTGTCATTTACATACTGTACCTTTTTACCTAAGCTAGTTGTGTATCTTTTGTTTTTGTTTTTTGTAATGATATGTAAATGTATATTTAAGGGTGATATTCAGGAGTAAGTGCATTTAGCAATTAGACCATGTATGTAGGAGTATCATTTTCCTTGATCTGTCTGTCTTAGAATGGCTTACCTACACGTTTTACTTTCTTCAGGACTCCAAGTCGTTGAGATCAAAACTTTTTGATTTGGCAAAGAGCGAGTGAGAGACTACTAAGCAATTTGTGTGCCTGACTGCCTGTAACGATGACTTAATTTAAAGGCCCAGTCTGCCGGTTTCACTCAGGAAAATGCACTTTTTAAATACAGGATTAAACAAACAAACTTCTCAATTTACAGATCTGGGCTTCACTTAACGTATGGTGGTGATTTTGTCCTAACCAATGCCCTAACCGATGCCCTAACCAATGTCCTAACCAATAAATAAATAATCCGTGCGTGCACGGATTGTTTATTTATTTATTTTTCACTCACTCATTCACATAAGCTTACATGTGTGAAATAGTGAGTGAAAAAAAAAATCCGTGTGTGCTTTCAAATTACCGCGGGACTGACGTCACGCAGCCGACACGTTTGCTCGGCTCCGTTTGCGACGCGCCACCCCCCGCTCTGCGATTGGCTGGAGGGGTGTAAACACTGTCTTTCCACAGAAACGTCCCGCTGTTTACAAAACAAACACAAAAAGGCAAAATACAGGCTTGGGGGTTAGGACAAAATCACCACCACACGTTAAGAGAAGCCCAGATCTGTAAATTGAGAAGTAGTTTGTTTGTTTAAATCCTGTATTTAAAAAGTGCATTTTCCTGAGTGAAACCGGCAGACTGGGAGATGTGCGATGCTTTCAAAGTTGACATACAGCTTTTGTGTAATTCAATTAGACGTACAGTATGTACAAATAATAGTTTTTCACTGTAAAAATTAATCAGTGAGTCAATCATTATAATATGTACATCCTGTTTACTCTCTAGATATGTATGCAATTTACGTGTGTGCAAGAATGTCCTTCAGTGGGAATGTACAGTACAGTATATTTTCATTTATGCTCACTGAATAAAACTTTTGATATGTAAAGTGCAACTATTCCTACTTTTTTTGTTGTGAGTGTCTTCTGTCGTGGGTCATTCTACGAAAATGGTGGCTTTCTCTTGTCCCGGCATTATTCATCAGGGGAAAAATGTTTAGGAAAATGACACAAAATACACTTTATGTTGTAACAGAAGTGCTTTATTGTTATTTAACCATAAATATGTCAATTTTACTGCTACTAATATAGCTTGAAGAGTGTGACTACTGCCATGAATTCAGCATGTGCCTTGGGTAAGTCTGAAAGCTAAAGGCCACGCAGTACCTACTTGTTTGTCTTCTGCTAGGTTTTTTGTGTGTGCGTTTTTGCAACCGTGAATACCTCGAAAAGTGCTACAAATCCCAAATGTATGGTCATCAAACACAAGTTGCTTAAATCTTGTCTAAACTTAATTTCCACAGTTTGTCAATCACTAAAATTGAGCATTACAGCAACTCATGTCGAGGGTCCAAACACTTATCTCCTCTGTTGCCTGAAGCTGATGTGTCAGTGAGTTTCCTTTCTCCATAAACAAACTGCAATGTCGGAAGTGTCTGTCAAACATAGCCTTCCTGATGACTACCGCAACGACCACTGTTCAACTATAAGAAGAAAACAAGGTACTTGTATCTTGACTGTGAGACATTACCTTAATCTAGCAAACAAATCCACAGCAAAAATGTCAGTGTCTACTGTACATTTGCAAAGCTGGTAGAGAAATACACCAAAAGATTTGCCAGATGTGCTTTTCAAAGTACTGCATCAACACCAACAGCATTTAGTCAGATGAAATGTGATACTGTAAAAAAGTGAACAGCAATATATTGAAGGACGACTGTCATTCGATTTCATTCATCCATCTATTTATTTTCAATACCGCTCGTCATCATTGGTAGGCAGCAGCCTATCACAGCTGGACTGGTCACCACTGATCATCTTTGGGCAATTTCAAGTGTTCAGTTATCTTAACATACATGTTTTGCGTATGTAGGAGGAAATCAAAGTATTCAAAGATAAACCCACATAGGTACAGAAAGAATAAACTGTAAAACAGAAAGGCCGAAATCCAGATTCAAATCCAGAACCCCAGAACTGTGAGGCAAATGTGTTAGCCACAAGGTCACAGCGCGTCCCCGATTTCAATTATATTGCAGCAAATTACAAGCCTAAAAAGCAAGTTATGAACCACGCTCCGTGTATAAGTCACGACCCTTTTTAACATCATCCATATGTATTCACAAAATGTGGTCTGAGTGTTTAACCCACCGCAAAGGTAAACACAGCAAGCACAGAAGATGCATGACACATGGGAGCAGTGGGCAGCTTTCCAAGGCCTGTGAAGCAGCTGGTGGTTCAAGGGCACATCACAAATGAGCTGAGCTGTAAACTCGTAGTCCTCTGGCTGTTAATGGAATTCAACCTGGGGCCTTTTGGTCACAGTGTAACTGCATTTTTTTTTTTTTACCACTAAACCACAAATCCTCTCATGCGCATGAGCACTTGACAACTGTTGTGAGGAAAAAGGTCTCTAACAATAGACTAACAAGAGGAAGAAACTTTCAGCTTCCAACCATCAGTTACCGTCATAGTTCCAGAGGCATAAGTTTCCAATACAGGGACAATATATTAAATACAGCTGCACAATCAAATTATAAAACAACCTAAAATTAGGAGACATTTTTAGACACTGAATTCTCAGTGCAGTACCACCTTTTTTTTCTTATACTGATAATAGCAGTCTTGCTACTTCTACTTCTTAAATTAAAATGTAAGTCTTCTCCAATTCAGCTTGTTTAAGGTGCAAGGAAAAGGGGTAAAGGAGAGCCTTACCATTTATTGCTTAATAAATGTGTGTTTTTGTGTGTTCTATAAGCGAAGTGCACATCTCGAATTCAAGGTGCATTATGGGTAGCGGCGTGGTTGGTGCTTTGTGGGTAGGCAAAACTACCAAACGGTCATTGAAAATTAATTGGATCCAATGGAATCGGCTCTGATAGAAACGTTTCAACCGCTGGAAAGTTGCTGTTTTTTATGAACATGCATAGCATATGGTTTACTGACATCAGGGAAGTTGACTTGCAAGCTTTAAAGTGTACAGCTAGGCAAAGATTGTCACCGCTCTACTCTCTGCCATTCAAATTGCTAGGGTAGTTGGTAGCCTTGTTTTTTCCTTCGCGCATGCGCAAACTTAATGTGCACTTCGCTTATTCATAAACTATACTTTTAAAATGCACCATTGATTATGCTGATTGTTGTGAGAATGCTGAAGCATTCCCACATATGTTATTGCGATTTTTATTTATTTATTTTTTTGCCACCTAACAACTCCCACATAATACTTCCAATTTATATTGTTCAAATTTCAATTATCTTAAAAAATTAACCCCTCCCGGGGTATATATCGTGTGATTCCACATTACTTACAGTATTTGCACAATTTAACATTTAATATCAACTTTTCCCCATTAATTTTCAATGGGACAGTCATTCAATTTTTTCCAAGTATCACTTTCCACACCCACTTCTATACATATAACTTATCATCATTACCAGGTGTCTGATACTGCTCGTTGGTACAGTTGGTAAAGCATATTGTCCAGTAACCAGGTTAGAATTTCCTAATTTATCTCTCAATATGCTTTCAGCATTCCCACGCAATTTCTCCAGAAATTTCACTTAGTCTAGTTGTGGGAATGCTGAAGCATTCCCACATATGTTATTGTGATTCTTTTATTCTCCACACTTTTTTACCGCCTAACAACTCCCACATAATACTTCCAATTTACACTGTTCAAATTTCAATTATCTTCAAAAAATTAACGCCTCCCGGGGTATATATCACGTGATTCCACATTACTCACGGTATTTGAACAATTTAACATTTAATATCAACTTTTACCCATTCATTTTCAATGGGACAGTCATTGAATTTTTTCTAAGTATCACTTTCCACACCCACTTCCATACATATAACTTATCATCATTACCAGGTGTCTGATACTGCTCATTGGCACGGTTGGTAAAGCACATTGTCCAGTAACCATGTTATAATGTCATAATTTATTGCTCAATGTGCTTTCAGCATTCCCACGCAATTTCTTCAGAAATTGCATTTAGTCTAGTTGTAAATATGATTGCATGACAGCTTTCTTATATTGTTGAAGTAGGAACTGTTTTAAACTTCCACACCGCTTGACCACACATGTACGTTTGCACACACACATACACACACTTCCTTCTTGTCACATTAAACCAGTCAATTGCGCCCCTCGAACAACCCTCCCACCCTCATGAGTCAAAACACCCTTGGCATGAAAACAAACACATACAAGCATGTGCTGCTCTTATTCTAGGGTGGCAGATTGTTCAAACTTTGACTGTTCGTCATGAAATTGAAGAACACGAGGAAGATATCCATTGGCATGTGGATGCACGTACTTTGCATGTTCTGGATATGTTGCAAGTATGTCACTGCTACTCATTTTTCACAAGAGGGTAAGACAGAATATATATATATATATATATATATATATATATATATATATATATATATATATATATATATATATATATATATATATATATATATATATATATATAAGAAATTATGTCAAACAAAGTGTAACTATCGCTCCTGGTTGACAGTAATATTTTTGGGGGGCAGATTTTTCTCTCCTAAAGGAAGAAGATGGCCCAAAATGTTTCACAAAGACAGAAGAGGATTTCACCTGCTTCTTTGAGACCGCAGACAACGGGACTTATGATTTGTTCTACAACATTGGCGAGTATGTTGTTAAATTTACATTTTAAAATTTTGATCACATTTTCATCTTGAGGCTTTTGATAGGATACTAGCATTTGCTCATTCTTACACAATTGCAGTACCACATTTTATATACAAATGAACAGTGTATGTTTAATTTGACATTACTATTATGTCCTCCTGACTACCAGGAAAAAAAATATATATTATCCAATCCTGTTTATTTTGATATTCTCCAATCTTTGTGAACTGGAATACTGCAAAAGAAATTAAAAAAAAAAAAAAAACAAGTTTTTATTTTTAAGCTTTGATGTGTCCACTACAGATGACATTTTTTAAAACTTAAATGCTAGGCTCAAATACAGTTAAAATAATTCAAACAATACTTTAATGTGTTCTTAAGAGTCTTATAGAAAACATGCTAAGAACATTTAAAGCCTAAATTTGTTTAAAAAAAAAAAAAAAAAAGTGTTATACTCTTACTTTTCCTCTTCCCTAATAAGTGCTTGCACTGAGGGAAGCCATATTCTTTTATGATGCAATCAAAAGTAGCAAAGCCCTACACATTTGGTAGCATTGGAAAGCTCTGAATGTCCTCTATAGAGTACAAGAAGAGTTTATTCAATCGTATGCACTGGGTGGGAGATATTCAGGTTTGAAAAGGTCCACTACAGAGGACAAATTTGAATTGCTGGTAGTCAGGAGGACATGATACGAACACAAATAAAATGCAGTAATTATGTATGTCATTCACGGTCAAGGTCAGGGGAGAAAAGATGTGAATTGTTAACCCAGAGAACAAAAGAAGGAACATTGCTCCACATCTGCTCGTTTCCTTATTTGGATGTTGTCTCATATGTGGATATACACCTTCAAGTTCTGGAGCGCAACAACAGCAAAATAATCTACAGTCGCATCATCAGTGTGGAAGATCACAGTAAGACAAGTGTTTCCCTCACCTCAACCCTTTCATGTTGTTGTTCATTCGAGGATTATCCGTGTGCCATTATCACACAGGTTCCAGTACGCTGCAAAAAAAAACAAAAAAACAAAAACCTAAAAATAAGCAACAATTTCCTAAAATTCAGACAAAAAATAAATAAATGAAAAATCTGTCAGGGGGGTAAGCAAAATTTGCTTGGTAAGAATGATTAAAACTAGTATTTAATGATTTTATGATTTCTTGAAAGGCAACATTTGGCTCCAATCCTTAATGCAGAGTGTCAAGCAGGGAGGCAATGAGTCTCATTTTTATAGCCTCTTTAGTATGACCAAGCCAGGGAATGAATATACAACCCCCTAGTCTCAGGGTAGGGATTCTCCCACTGTGCTGCTAATGATATTTTGTGATATGCAATTATGAGTAGTGGAGTTCTGATTCAACAGCCATCCACATGTTGTTTTTGCATGGCTGTGTCAATAATGTGAAATTTGCTTGAAAAGAAACACAGCTGTGTTCAAACTTTAATTGGTATGTTATTCCCTAATTTCTCAATTGAGAAGTTGTGTAATTGGTTTTCCTCTTAAAATAATAAGAAAAAAAAGTCTTGCTCTTCAGCTGGCCATTTAATGCAAACCATTGTGCAAATCATTATTTGAGCTCGTTATGAGTATTTTTTTTCTTCTTAATATTAGCTGTAATGTCTTGAGAAAAAGTTCGATTTTTGTTTCCTTAAGCAGAGATCAATTTTCTAATGTAAACCTATTTTTCAAGCTTTTTTTTTTTTTGCTTTTTTTTTTGCAGTGTAGGGTTGGACATGCTTGATCATAAATGAAAAGGCATAAATGCGTGATGGTGACATGACTAGAAGTTTGAAGTCTTTATGTAAACTTATGGATTCAAAACTGTTCTGTTTTCCCTGATTCTACTCGGTCTTTAGTTCTCCTGGATGCCCCCTTCAATGTGTCTTTACACCATAATGGCAAACCCGGACAGCTGAAAGTTTCATGCCTCACAAATGTGCCGAAATACTGGGAGGATAAGCTGCAATACAGGATCCGATACACCTCCAAGGGGCCTGGAGAGAGGACAAAAGAGGTACTAAAAATGATTTGGAAAAAGCAACATTTAAGTGCACAAGCAAGTGTGAAATTACACAAGAAGTAAATCTTTTGCAACAGTAGCTTTCCACTTCTAAAAAAATTGATTGATTGTTTTGTTGTTGCTGTTGCAAAAACTTGTAATTTGATAGCTTGGTGATGAAGTGCTGACACCATTAATGAAAATCCAAAATAGATCTTGAAATGGCCGCTCACATCTTCACACAGTGGGGTAGTCGTTGCTGCTCGTCTCATTCCACCTGCTACATATATTCTGGGGTGATGAGCAGTGGCTCAATTATATGAGACAGAACTTCCTCTGCACACCTGTGCATTTTTAGCCGCGTCATCTGGGAACTTTTAAATTGTGATAACAAAATTACAACATACAGTATGATTACAGTATATTTTCCGCAATTGGTAGCCCTAACAAAATCATCTAAGGCAGAGGTGTCAAACTGCATTCATCGTGGGCCGCAGTCCTGCAGGTTTTCGAGGTATCTCTACTCCAACGCACCTGATTCAATGATCAGGATGATTATCAGGCTCCGGCAGAGTTTGCTGATGAGCTTAAATATGAGTCAGCTGTGTTGAAAGTGGGAATCCTCGATAACCTGCAGGACTGCGGCCCACGAGGAATACAGTTTGACACCTCTGATCTACGGTATAAAGCATTGCACAAAAAACAAACAAACAAACAAACAAACAAAAAAAACAAAAAAAATGGTTGTTTGCCTGTCTAGTTTTGCAGCTCTAAAATGTTTATGTTTGCTCCTACAGGGGATTGATAAGTTGGATGACTTAGTGCTGTCTCTGGTACCAGGAGAAGAGATCCAAGTCCAGGTTGCAGTCAAGTGTGCCAATGTTGAGAGTGCAGGACATTGGAGTCACTGGTCAGAACCTGTGAGAGATGTGGCACCACAAAGTGCAGGTGTGTAGAACACAGGTGTGAGTGTAGCCCTACGAAGGCAATTACTGATTGAAAACCATTGGCAAAAAATTAGAATAATAAAAATAGAAGAAAGGGAGATCGACAGGTGGATCAGTTCAGCTTCTGCAGTCAGAAATGGGAAAAGTACTGAAGTTCTGTACTTGTACTCAAGTACATTACTTTAATAAAAAAATGACTTTGTTAAAAGTAAATGTACTCATTCAAGTAATTACTCAAATAGAAGTAAAAAAAAAAGAAAAAAGTACAGGCTCTAAAGTGTACTTAACGAGTAAAAGTAAAAGGTATTTTTACCGGATGGTTCCTTTTTGTGTCATATAATTTGAAGACCATTAAATTTAAAAGATCATCACTGAACAAACTCTTAAAACTGACGAGATCGTCTCATTAAGCCCTTGAAATATATATATATATATATATATATATATATATATATATATATATGTGTGTGTGTGTGTGAATGTATATATGTATTTATTTTTTTTACTCCTCTAGATGGTGCTCTTGGTTTAAAGATACAATGGAAATTAAGTTTCCACTGCATCAACGAAGAATGGCATTAAAAAAATATCACAAGTGCTTCATGAAATCTGACAGCAAACAAATGGAACCAAGCTGGTCTATTGCGGTAATAGCATTTAAAGTAGCACTAAGGAACTGTACAACCTAAATTAAATATTTTCATAACTCTTCTGATGAAACATTGACTTAAAACTAGTTGCATGGTACCTTTCCCATAACCTGATGGGGTCTGTATCATTTTTACTGGCAATAAGCAACTTTGAGGAGGATGATAGGAACACTGCCCACAAAAAACAATGTGCTTACAGCTTTATGGCACAAGTCAATTTGAATGCCGACACACAATTACTGCTTTCCTAGCAGAAGCTGCAAAACAACGGAAACGTTTTGTTTGAAGAGACAAAAAGAAAAAAGAAAAAGGGAAGCTACCCGGATAAAAGGACAGTCAAAGGATCAACATTGTGCATGTCCTCATGGGAAATGTGGTCTTCCTTCAGGCATAACATTACCACTTTTTCTATATGACACCGCCATAATCTAGGTAAACTGAAAGTTGCTTAGTGTTGCTAAACTAATGTCATCTCATAGCTTGGGAATGAGCCTATCACAACTGAGTCGGGGACCTCGAGTAACGCTTCATATGATTGACCGAGCCAGGAACAATGACGGCAGCTTTTGCGCTTGATCGAATCTCGATCTACGTTTCTACCATCGCTTATGGTCACACAAACAGGGTGAGAATATTTGTCGTCTGGGAGTGACTCATAGTCAAGCCACTGCTCCTCCACATTGAGAGGCGCCAGAGGAGGTGGCTCGGGCATCTGATTAGGATGCTGCCTGGACGCCTCCCTGGTGATGTGATCCAGGCACATTTGCAGTCTTGCAGGAAGAACTAGAGCATGCTGGATAGACTACTACAGTACATCTCCAAGGCTCGGCATTTCCCTGGAAGAGCTGGATGAAGTGGCTGGGGAGAGAGAAGTCTGAGCTTCTCCGCTAAAGTTGCCGTCCCAATGAACCAGAATAAGCGGAAGTAAATGGATGGATGGATGGATGGATGTTATATATATTTTTAAGTGAAACTCTGAAGAAGAAAAAATGTCTGCGCAGGTGCTTGGATCTTGAACACATAAACCTTGGCTGACTTAGTAGTATTATTTAAAATCAATAAGGTTTTACCAAAATAACCTCTGTGCGCATTTTTGATAAGAACATATCTGAAAATCTTAATTTTATCCAACTCTATCTGGATTAAATCCATCAAGTTCTTTAAAAATCTGTCGATGTGTAGACAGCGGTAGACAAATCCCTGGCAGACGAATTGTTCTTCAATGTTTTCATTCAGTGATGCAATCATTCACAAATAAGCCTTTTAATTCTCTCTACAGATGACATTTCACTAGTGTGCTACACATCTGATCTTCAAACGATAACCTGTCAGTGGAACGGCAGCCGATACAACCAACTAAATGTTTGCAAACTTTTCATTAAGATGCATCTCAGGTAGCAATTTAGATTCTGTCATTCAGTCAAAACGTGCACTGTGCAACATTTAGTCCTTTGCACAAAAGTGAATGATGTTTGCTGTGTTTTGCTGATGTTTGACATGAGAATAAATATCTTGCAGTGAGCCTTTGGGCTGGACTGATTGGACAGAATGTCTGCCGAACAGGAACTTGACAGGCCAATGCAGATTTCAAGGAGATGAGTCCATAAAAGTCAGCGTTAAACTCAGCACTCCTGCAGTTCCACTCAGCAGGACATTTTACACCCAAGAGTTCACAATGAAAAACATCAGTGAGTGAATTCAACGTTTTATTTTTATTTTACTGAACTGTAGGATTTGTTTTAGTGTAAGATAATTGGAACATAATTTGTTCTATTTTAGTTACTTTTTGTACCACTTTAAATGTAAATAAAATTGTAGGGTAATGGATCACACGCTGTTGAGTAAATGAAAAATTTCACAAAGGATTTTAACATTATTAGCATTTTACTATTCCATGGTATGTTACTTGACTTATACAGCACTTTTCTACTTTACAAAGCCCTCAAAGCGCTTTACATTTTGACTACTCGTTCACCTACTGATGACACAGCATCAGGAGCAACTGGAGGTTGAGTTTCTTGCTCAAGGATACTTCAACATGATCACAATAGCCTGGGATCAAACCTACAATCGTAGGGTTGCGAGACAACCACTCTACCACTGTTACACATTGCTACTAAATCACATGAATGAAAATGGCTTTTTGACTTTTGGAGTCAATTCTGTCAAACATATAAAAGCTGTTAGTATACTAATATTTACAATTACACTAAATTCTCTGTATTTGTATAAGGTATATCATGAGTTTGTATTGAGTTGTGTTTGTATCTTTTGATTTGAGTTAAAACAGACCCACCAGCTCATCTGCGAGGATCACTGGAGAAAGATAAGCTGTGCTTGAAATGGGAAGCTCCTCTTATGACTCTGTCTTCCCACCTGCTATATGAAGTTGGCTGCCAAATCAGAGAGAGCAAAGCATGGCTGGTAAGTTGTGACGGTTTCTATCTTTGAAATACAGCTTGGTTTCTTCACCTCAGCCAATTACCACACATTCTATCAAGAAGTCAAGAAGAAATATTCTGTAGTGTGAGAGCATTACCTTCAGGAACCTCAGTTTGCAAGGTTACGATCAATTCACTGCCTTGAGAATGAAATGAAAGTATTAAATAACTTGCCCTGAGATTTGCTGGCAACCAATTCAGGGTGTACCCAAAGCCAGCTGGGATAAGCTCCAGCACCCCCCAACCATAAGCGCCCCACCTGGGCGCTTACCGTAAAAAAATGGGGCGTCTTCATTTTTATGCCAAGACAAGTCTAGTTTAGTGTGTTTGTGTATTTGGTAGACTGCGCTACACGGCACATCTGGCAATTTGGTGACCAAAAGTAGACTGGATTTTAGACTAGTTAAAAGCATGTCTAAGTTGTGGCGTAGGTTATTTTGGCACATTTGATCAAGGCAAAGGTGGGCAGATTCTGAGCTCTGTCAGCATACATGTGTAGTGCATATTTGTGTAGAGTGGAAATCTTGCAGTTGCTTTTAAATGTACTTTGCAAGCAGTGATCTTCTATGCCATGAGACCGCGTGGCTCTCTATGCACTGACTTTAAAGGGATATTTGACTCATTGAGCCGTTTTCAACATTGAAAAGGTAATATTTTGTTCAGAATGAATGTGATAATTTCATTATTTTTCATGAACAATTCATATCTTCAAAAAATTATTTTTCCACTTGCTGTTGACTGAAGATGACATCACCTATGCTGAGGAAATAGGTAACAATCAGTCATGATTCAGTTTGCTGACCAAACCCAGAAAACAGGTGGGCCAGGATTGGTCGTTACCTGCCTCCTCGGCACAGGTGAATGTCATCTTCAATCAACAGCAACTGGAAAATTTTGTTTTTAAAGCTATCAATTGTATTAAAAAAAAATGAAGTTATCAAATTGATTCTGGACAAAAAAACATTATTGTAGAAAATGGCTCAATGAGTCAAGTATCCCTTTAAACGGATTGAGGGAAGCTTCTTCGATTGGCCACAAGTCAGCTACGTTGCCTCCCACGACGGCGCACAAAGAAACCCCACTTGCGCTCATCTAGGAAAATGCCAAAAGAAAGAAAACTCCATCCATGATAGACTGTGTTTTCCACTAGAATTGCTTAGTGAGGATAAGTAGTTCTGAAGATGGATGGATGGATGGATGGATGATAGATAGACAGATGGATGGACATTCTTAATAAGATTGCATTGATTTATTCATTTAACACTGAATATGGAATCCACATGTATACATGTTTCCTCAGTTGATTTCCCCCAAGGGCCCAGCAACTGGTACATGTCTGGAGGTTCCCCCAAGTATCCAGTACAAAGTAAAGGTGCGAACTAAACCAAAGGGATCCATTTATTCCGGTCACTGGAGCGAATGGTCCAACGTCCTCAATGGGAAAACTCCTGCTAACATCGGTACGGTCCGTCTGCTGCAGCATGGCCTGTTGGCTATTCATTTTGTAGTCAGGATTGATTGCCAAAGATTTAATGATTACTTTCGACACCAATGTGATGTGACTTTTACAGACACTTTGCTCATGACTTGCATCCCTGTCACATTGCTGGTAACTGCTGTAATCCTCATCACTTTGGGTTTTACGTATTTCCGGTAAGACTTTGCATTTTCACATCCAAGTTTGAACTTCAAGGAGATATTCAGTACTTAAGTAAATATAACAATGCATTACTACTATCAAATATTACATTAATGTAGGCTATGTGTATTTAATGTCATTCATAGTAAACTCAAGCAATGTTTTTGGCCGCCAGTGCCGAACCTTGACAAAGTCCTTCAAGGCTTTCTGACTGAGATCAACTTGTACAAATGGGTAACTTGGAAATTTATGCATGCACTTTGAATAATTTTCTTTGTGGCACTCCATGCCTTGGTAAATATACAGCATTTTTTCATACTCAAACTGTAGGAGCCTCCAGTCACTGCAAAGCAATACTTTGAAGAAGTGACTCCGTCTATAGTGGAGGTCATGTCTCAGGATGAGGTCTCCGAATTGGGTAAAGCACGCCAGGAATCTTCGCAACTTCTGTCGTCTGAGCAAGGCCACCACACCGGAGACCAGGAAGAGGGAAACCCTCGAACTGAACTGAAATTGTTTCCAGACTATGTGACTCTGAACAGAGAGAGTGTCATTATTTGTTCAACAGGAAACAAGTATGTATGTGAGCAGCTTGGGGAGATAAGAGGCCCGGGGTTAGACGGAGATCTTCTTCCAAAAACATCTCACTGTTTCTGTGTTCCTGATTGCTTGGACACCAACTTCCTAAACCATTCCTACTTGCCTCTCTCCGAGCCGGCATTCCGAGTCCATGACAAGGACTTAAGAGTGCCAGGAAACCTCTATACTAACTTACCCGGCATTTAATGTATCGCCAGAGCAAAGGAAGCATATTGCCGCCGTATGAGATCCAACACTGTGCATATCTGTGCTCACTGCTATAAAGAAAGAGTACTGAGTAAATTCTGTAGAGTAAATTTGACTCTTTAGAGTGGAACCAAATAGACTCAGTTTTAGAGTAATATTTACACTTTGAAAAGAGCAAAATAAAGAATTGAGAAAAAAATTTAAAAAGTCATTCAAGGGTTGAGGAACGAACTCACAACCTTCCGCTTGGGAGACTACTACACTACCACCTCAGCTATGCCCCTCCTACTGTTTGCATTTATCCAAGAGGGGACCAAACACATTTCTAGTCTGTTGGAGTTATGAATATTCCCGCTGACACGACTGATATACTGTACCAACATACAGCAGGAGATGCGTGGCTCAGGGACGAGATCGGGTGTCTCCCAAGCTGAAATTCCTGAGTTCATTCCTCATCCCTTGAGTGTCTTTTATTTATTTCCAATTCTTTATTTTACTCTCTTCCAAGTGCAAATATTACTCTAAAACTGAGTCTATTAGGTCCCACTCTAAATAGTCAAATTTACTGTACAGAATTTACTGTGTATGTTTATTCGTCCTTTATCGCCAGGGGAAGGGAGTGCATACGGCAGCCAGTAACGTGCCATTCGAGAACATTTTCAAAATTTGATTGTGACAAGAAAAACGGTTTTAGAGAGTGGCTTTGCAACATTTTGCAACATTGAAGGAAGCCTGCTGAAAAAGCTACAATTTACAGATGTAAATCCGTGACCACACCTCTTCGATGGCTGCGCCAGTTGTAACCGGATATGCGGATTACGTGGGTGTGTGTGTCAGAAGTCAATACGGGAGAATTGCCGTACATTGAACGAGCGCTAACGGGAAAATATGCCCCATACTTTACAACTTTAATCTCTGCGTGCGGGTGTCATTCTTGAGAATTACTGACCAATCTAAAGTGTTGAAAATGGCTTGTTCTCTTTAATGTTTAAAAAAACAAACAAACAAAAAACGTCATTTTTGGTGTCTCCTAAAAAGTGCCAATTTTGTAGGTACTGTAGAAGGTTTTGGCCAGTGTTACGCAAGACACAGTAGATTTGTCGATCTATTTTTATTATTCCATTTTTTATTATTATATATTGTGTGCCATTTGAATACTGCCACTTTTGGCCTAAAGCGTACCTGCGGCCTCTGTGTCAAGCTTGTGCGTGGTGCATGTGTGAGTACGTGCGCTCGAATGAACTCGTTTTAAGACATTAGTTTTTCCGGTTTTCTTGGAGTTTGGGCTCTGCTCAAAATCCTCTTCTTTCCCTCCAGATTGTGTCATCCGCTAGCTAACAGAACACTACATGTCCACAGGGATAAGTATGATGTCAACATCCACCACTCCACCCCTCCCCACCCCCTATAGAAACAGTGGAGTGTTTTTGCCCTGAACACTCCACACTGAAGGGAAGATACAAGCTGAAAGCACAGTCACAGTTAAAAAGTTTGTGTTCTTTGTACTCAAATGGGCATTGGTGGGGCATGCATGATGGGGAAAAATCTTTAACATTACCATTTTAAACTCCGCAATGATGAATCTTCAAAAAATTAAAAATCCTCAAGACATTTTATAATGAGGCTCAGTCCTGGTCCTGTGTGGCATCTACATGCCTGTACTGCATCAGTCCTCTCCTGGTGCATTTGATTTGCCAACGGTGGATGAAATGTGACATGATGCCCCAGAGGTGTTTGATTAGATTCATGTCTAGGAAATGGGACAGGCCAGTCCATAGCATCAACAAATTTCAACAAAGCCATCCTTACAGATTCTATTCCTGGCAGTTTGAGGAGAAACATGCACATTACATTAGAGGTTTGCTGCAGGTCCTTTTGCAGGGATCTGGCATTGCTCCTCCACTTTCTTCTTCTTCTTCCACAAACAAACAATGCTCCTGCTGCTGGGTTGTTGAACTTCTATAACCCCCAAAGGGGAGGAGCTTTTAGAACTAAAGGGAGGATTAAAAATGCATTTACTTTATTAGAATTATGTACACCATTTACCTTTTTTTTTTTTTTTTTTAAATGTGCATTTTCTAAATCAGTTTACCTCCATAGCTGAGCATAGCTGAGCTGTCATTTTGTAACCACTAGAGGGAGCAAGCTGATTGCAAAACGACGACCGCCTTTGGTTATTATTGTCACATTTGTTTTTGTTTTTTTTAAATGGAAAAGGACTATTTAAGAAACATTTACCAATAGTTGGCGGACTGAGCAATTTTAGCTACCATTTGCATTCAGTATAGTTTTATAAAAGGCAAACAAGACGTGTTTTGTATTTAAATGTTTTTTCTCTATTATAATTAATAGCATTTGGCACTCGTGCTGTTTAACATTGTGTAGTTATTATGAATTTTATTGCTCAACTGTTAAAGTTTAGATTAAATATGGACTACAGGTTGATATGTCCAGATGTTTTTTGTTTTTTTGTTTTTTGGTCATGATGTACTTCTCTGTGACTTAAAATGTACTCTATTTTAACAACATCTCCCACTGTGCGTGGAGTTATACTTGTAGAGTTTCTTGGCTATTCTATTTGTAAATAGTGTCACATGCAAAAAAATAAAAATAATTCAACCGTTGTCATTTACTTGCCGCTAGGTGGCGTCAGTATGTTTATATTGCTTACAATTCTATATTTGTCAGGATTCACACATGACATCATACCAACCGCTATACTGCAGTAATACAGTAGTAAAAATATTAATGGTAAACACAACAAATCTGTCTTACTGTATTATGTAAATTAAACAGTATTTTTTAATTACTATAATACCAGTAGGCCTACCATTATCAGCCACAACCTTCAACAAAACCAAAGCATCTGAGTTGCAACGTAGCAGAATTAGTACAGCACAGCAGATTACTACAGTTAAAAACAAAAAAAAACAAAAAAACAACAACAACAACAGAAAAGCCACAGAGGATAAACGTAATGATAAAACCCTTTAATTTGAATCAGAAGGGAAAGGTTTTCAGGAGGTACAGACTGTCAATTTCAGACAAAACAATTAGCCAGGATCATAAAAGTTGATTACCCCATTTGCACAGTAACAATCTGGGGATGAGTTTTGCTGCAGTGACGCTTTCATGCGACGTCTTATCAGCTGTTGCCCGTACAATTGTCACACTTTTAACAGCGTTTGCCAGACTGCGTGATAGAACGAGAATGAAGTTAAGACAAACCCGTCTATGAGTCAACGGCAACAAAGAGTAGATGAGCGAGGGGAAGCTGGAGCAAGTTTTAAGAGTTAGTGTTTACCGGCGTCGCGAGCTTTTCCTCTGAACAGAACAAACCAAATTCTTTCCATGCTCCATCACTGCCTGCCTGCCCATGCGCAAGCATCACCTTCTGATGTCATTTCCTCAGCTCTCACTCAGTCGCACTGAGAAGCAGCACAGTATAAACAGTGTTGGACTTTAATATTACAGTATCTCCAATGCGTGTTCTGCAAACTAGACATACAGTAGGCTTCATGTGATTTATTACAGCAATGTTAGATTTTCCAAGTTTTCATTATTGATTGTATTCTAACGTGAATTAAAGAAAAATAATGATGTGAGATTATAGTTAAAACTAGACTTCAACAACTGAACACAAATAATCGGAAATATTTTTTGTTAGGTACAGTACTTCTCAATTCATTAATAAATTTAAAGAAACGCTAATGTAAACAATCAAGGAAATCGATCTACCCCCAAACTATTATTTTCCCCTCAATAAAAATATAAAATCTGCTTATCCAGTGACCATGACTGTTTCACCAAGTCTTGGAATCTGTTGTGATACTGCAGAGGCTCTGCTCAGTTGTTGGGCTTCTTATTGATGAGGACAGAGCAGCATGTTAGAGCTCCATCCACTTTCACTTTCTCACTGTTGGACACAGGGATCAGCAAGTGGTCCTTCAACTTGTCAAACACCTGTGGAAAGAAAGTGGGGGGAAAAAAGTATGACTCATTATGTTATTGCTGTAGTCCTGATAATCTCTTATCTATTTGTCAGATCATGTGACTTTTGATTAACAATATCAGAGATTCAGAAAACAGATGGATGTTATGATCCAAGTATATTGTAATTGTTTTCATCTACAGCAGTGTAGAACTGGACCCCTCTCATTTGTCATGTACATAAATGATTAAATTAAAAAAAAATCTTGGTTCATATTAAGATAACAGTTCTCATCGTTGAACATTTACAAATATAACAACTTTGATGCAACCCTATTGAAACTCATTGGCTTGCACAGTGTGAGTCAGGCTACAAGTTGGCATGACATCAGGTTATGCATCAAACTATTGTTATCAAGCCATCCTACTTTTCCATTTGGAAAATGGGCCTAACACAGTGAGCCACTGTCTTTGTATTCCGATACTTCTTATCCAGGATCTGTTGAACATGTAGACCAGTGGTATCCAAACTACAGCCCGCCGTCCATTTTTCAGTGGCCCGCGACATTTGCCTAAAATGGCATTTGACTCAGTTCAAATAAAATAAACAAAACAAAAATGTTTGGAGATGGTCAAAGTAAGAAGGGAGAATATCGAAAAACAGGTGCCATTAAAGGTTATTTTAGTTAACTAAAACTAATGAAAAAACTAAAATTCAAAAAACAATATTGTTACCAAAATAAAATAAAAACAAAAATCCTTTTTCAAAAATGAAAACTAACTGAAACTACATTTTATGTTTACAAAACTAACTAAAACTAACTAGAATTATAGCAAACATGTCCTTCGTTTTAGTATTTGGTAATTAATTTAATGCATGAGCCTTTGGGGATGATTTTCAATGTGATTTTTAGTAGATGTATTTGGATATCAACCGGAATAATGACGTTGGAAAGTATGTCACACAGAAGTGACGTCATCTAGCACCGGCCAATGGAAAAGCACCTTCAGATGACATGGTGTTTTTTTTTTTTTAAATATTGCGCACAAGTAATACACATTTAAAAAAAAAAAAAAAAAAAAAAACAACTAATACTAATACTGAAACTAATAAACTAAAACTAAGCATTTTTTAAAGAACTAAAATAATTAAAACTAACTCAAATGAAAAATTCCAAAAATATAATAACCCTACTGCTGTATTACAAATAAACTGGTTTATATACTGTAGCATTTTTCTAAATATGCAAAAGCACAAATAAATTATTTGTACAATTTTTAGGACTAAACACAATTTCTCTTCATAACATTATGTGGCCCTTGCGTCCTTCTAATTTTCTGTATGTGGCCTTCAAATGAAAAAGTTTGGTCACCCCTGATGTAGACAATCGATGGTCCAAGCAACTTGTCAAAGGGTAACTGTGGGTTATACACATTGGTACAAGCTATTTCAACTTACATCAGTCGATACTGTTACAAGCTCTGCTAGAGGAACTTGTGTGGACATGTCAATTGAATCGAACAACTACTGAGCGAAGTACTGTAAATCGTAAATCACAGCTAGTTCTTAGCTGCTCGCTCGCCGTGTCTATCCAGTGTCCATAATGTACAGTAAAACACCCATGTGCTATTAGTATCTGCAGCAGTTTTGACTAAACAAATATGTCTTGAACTCTGATAAGGTTGTGCTTTTATGTAATGTAATGTTTATGACAACTTCACCTCGACTCTTGTTTTGTTCCTTTTGAGCAGAGTTCCTGTTATTGTGGCTGAAATGTCTGTTGGGTTGAGGATGGTGTTGTCAAACACCATATTTGCTCCTTTTTTCACCGGGGCTTTTGTCTTTTGTGATTTTTTATCTCCAATGCGAGCTTTCTAAAGCTGTCAGTGCCTGTGCCAATAAATGCCTGCTCCCTGCAACTGCCAATGCCCATGACCCCTGCCTTTGTTATTGTGCGGCTCTTATGCAACTTGTTGAGCCAACTAAAAATAGACCGCTGACTAGATAGATAATATTGTCAAGAGAAAGAAAGCAGAAGGGTTTTTATTACACTGGGAATATTATTACATTGGATTGGAGTAATTATAGCTCAACTCTATGACAGGACATACAATGGTATTGAACAAAACCTGGCATTTTACTGCTATGTGTATCACTATCCACCACTATTCATATTTTTCCATTTTTTGATACCACACATCCAAGCCAATTTCTGGTGGGTCTGAACTTTGTAAAACAGGATCATGGTAAAAATATTCATTTCTTACTCTGCCAGATGGTCTGTCAAGGCGCTACCAAAGCTGAAAGAATGTGATAGAAAAATAGATTTTATGCTCATGATGAATCCTGTCAGTTTATCTTGTGGGAGAAGAACTGACTCTCTGCCACGGCTCTCTATCCAAATACGCACATTTTTCGGAATTCTTCCTTCTAAAAATAGCTGGCAGGGTTGGGGTTTTAACCACTGAGTACATTTTGAGGTCGAAGTTCTGTACATGCAGGCTGCAGTCGACTAGATTCAATTTCATGACATTCTTTTTCATGTGTTTTGACGACCACAGCACATAAAAAAAAAAAAAAAAAAGCCAACACTAACAAAACAGCCATAATTAACAATTGTGGAAAACAATATGCATTGACAGTAAGTCAGTCATCTTGTTATGAATTTTGACAATATTTACAGCAATGTGTTCATTAATTGATAGCATTAGCTCAGTAATCTATTAGACTTCAGTCAGCGAAGCTAAATATGTGAGGCAGTGTAGAATTTAACAAAGGGGTTGAGTAAAACAATATACATTTCATGAGCCTCATCCTCAAATAGATAAATTTTATTACTGTCACGTAATCTCCTAATTTTTTGTACTGTAGCAACAGTACATTATAAGCATTCTCTTTATAAATAAAAGTACATCCCATTGCTCACGAAAATTGAGGCCGATATACGTAGATGAATGGGTTTGCCTCTCACTTTGACTGGCAGAATTAATTGCATCAAAAATTAATGTGCAACCACAATTACACACTTATTTTAATCCATGTCCATTGCATTACTACAATCCTCTTTTAAATGTCCCCAGCGTGTCCAGAACGAGAGGTATGATAAAAATTCGAGCTGTAGTAGTTAGTTGCATACCGTTGCAAGCTACTACAGCAATCAGAATGAGAAAATGTGTTTTTGTTGATTTTTGGTGAATATTTTTGGACATTTATGGTGATTTTTGTCCCTTAAATGTCCCCAGCGTGTCCAAAATGAGAGGTATGATAAAAATTCGAGCTGTAGTAGTTAGTTGCATACAGTTGCAAGCACCTACAGAAACCAGAATGAGAAAATGTGTTTTTATTGATTTTTGGTGAATATTTTTGCACATTTTTGTCCCTTAAAATTATCAATAGATATGTGAGGCACCATAAAACACCATTGAAACACAACAATAACTCATAACGCAATTAGATTTCTTTCATATGTGGTATCTTAAACAAAACCAGCACTTAGAAAACTGCTTTAATCATGCACTGCTTATGTAATTTGAACACCTGAAAATGAAATATAACTTACCAACTCAGACCTTTTTTCTGTTATCTTCAGATGATTTAATTCCTGAGGACTAACCTAGGTCCTGATATGAAAGATTTTCTTTAAAAGGAGAACAAAGCAAATGTACTTCCAGAATGTATTGCTTTTTGATGGATGAAGGCCAAAAATAAGGTTTGCATAAATCTAGACTGAAAAGGGGATCAGGGTTACAATTGATGGGCGGGTTTATGTCTGAACAGCCTGTCAACTACCATCAATGCCCGGTTTAGACTGACTAATTATAACTTCCTGCATCAATTATATCTTGCCCCAGAAAAATTACACTCATTCAAATCTCACCTGTCATGTCAGAGACGCGTTTTAGATGAGGAATATCTGATATTGTATCAAGGTGAGACCCATCTAACATATCATCTGCTCCACTTTAGCAAGAACTGTGGGAGTCAGTTTTCCACTAGACACAGAATTGTGTGTTTTGGTGGAATTGTAACACTATTTGTAATGCTTAAAAAAAAAAAAAATCACAAGATTGTTTATGTATATGCGTGGGACTAAAAAGTGCATCACAGTGACATCGACATCTGACTCCACTTATAATGTAGAAAGGTGGTCATTTGAGATAAACATTTACATCTATTGTCACAGAAAACAATATTGTATAGCATATATATATATATATATATATATATATATATATATATATATATATATATATATATTAAATTGGAGATTACTTGAATTAATGTTTATGCTCAATTATGTACAGCACTTTCTTACAGCTGTGGTAGTGTGCAGTGTTGTATAAATAAAGTTGAGATTTGTCATGACTCGAGTCATCGAGGAGTGATGTTTGGGTCTTGTCTCATGTCCGAGGTCACGCCTGGGTTAAGTTTGAGTAGAGTTCTTGACCGTGCGCCAGAGTTCACGACCCGTTACGTGTCTGTTTTGGTATTGATGTAACAGCATCCAGTTTCAACTAGTTTAGGCTATATGATGTCTGGACTATATGATGTCAAGGATCTTTTATGCTAAATGACGTTATGTCAGGAACTATCTGTAATTACGGAGTCAACAGCCAATCAGAGAATTCGATGTCAGTACTAGTACTCACATGTCTAGCCACAACCAATGAGATTGATTGACTGTCTATTTAAGGGTCTAAGAACTGTGTGCGTTTTACCAGATTATTGCTCGACTATTCCTGTGTACAGCTCTCTTAAGTTCTGCCTCTCAATATGAATAAATAGATAAGATCTTATTTATGTCTGCGTTTGGGATCCGACTCCAGCACACAAAAAGATTAGTTTTAACTAAATTCATCGGGGGGGAAACGTGGAAGGTCTTCGACTGATCAATTCAATCACCTGACCTTAACCCAACAGAAGAGGAGACTGAAGGGAGAAACAACCAGATACAAACAAGAACTGATTGAGGTTGCAGTAAAGGCCCAAAAAACAAAGAAAATGACCTTGCCATTGCAATACCTTTGGAGGGCACTGCATGTTTTGACGTTGATGACAATTACATCATTGCTATCACTCAAATCCCTTCACTCGATCATATCAATTTAGCACACGAAACACTTTCCATGAAAAGCAAAATATTACCTTTACACTTTCTGGATAGTCCTCTCCTGTGCAATGCAGAAGGACCTGTCCTTTATTGGGCAGGTTCATGTAGATGCAGTTGGCAGCAAGGTCATCAGGTACCGTCAGTTTGTCATAACGATGATCGCTCATTTGTTGCATGATCTACAAACACACGAAAACATGGACATCATCACAAACAAATAACGGCCTATAAGAGCCCACATGAAATGTAGGCAAACAGACAGTGAGAGAAAGTCAGCGCCACAGTGGTCTGCAAAAGCGCTCTGAGGTCTGCAGGGGGAGAATAGGGTCGTTAATGGAGAACACAGGAGCAGACATTCTTCTTGAGCAGATGTCATATTATTTATGTAACCTAATGGTGGTGAAGGTAGGATGGGAGGAGCAGAAGAGAGGCCGAGATGACTCCCGTGTTGCCAAGAGGAAGTGGGGGTGGAAGGTGGTCGGTGGGTGAGGATGTTATGACCAGAGGAGAAGCAGGTGTCTCGTCATGTTTATGAGCAGAACATGTGTGGACGGATACCACTCAGACAAAAGGTGTGTGTGTGTTTGTCACCAGTCACACAAGAATCGAAGATCATTTATTTAAAAAAAAAAAAAAAAATCCTCTGATGTTCTAATGATTAAAGCATAAAAGTTTGATTTATGTCTGTGTTTGCCTTGTTGGATTATAGCAAATGTGGCGAAACAGATGTGCGTGTAAAGGGTTTGTGTGTGTTTCATAATGGGCCAACGATGATTCCATGTAACTGCCTCTCTTTGCAGTTTTAACATTGCAGTTATACGTCATACACAGCAGTACAGATTCAGTCTCTACCTTGTTATTTTACTATGATACAAACAAATGTGTTTGCCATCTAAACAAAACCCAGATGTTAAATGTGATGTTCCTTTCCTGGGAAAATTACTTTGGCTTGCAAAAATCTAGTGACATTTTCTTCTGGGAAGTGAAGAGAAGAAGAAATATGTCTTCATCAGGCTATGGTCACGACGTAAGGATACAATTGAAACAACATTGTGAAAAATTCTGAGATGATCTTTAATGCTCACAATACTAACATTAGCTACTAGAAGACTGTGAGGTGCGGGAAGGTGACTTTGTCTAGCCCATGTAACTATGACTACGTTAACATGCCGTCAATATTCAAATTATGTTTTTCTGAAAGATTCTTAATAACTTCTTTACATGCGTGAGTAGACAGGGTAATTGTCTAATTACATAGCAATTTGATTGACATTCCTCTAACCTCAGCGTAATGAGACAAATCGATGTCATGTCCGCTTATTTTCCACCGTCGATATAAGGCATAAGGCATTGTTTTCATATCACTTACCACACCACACCAATAAAGAAGTCGGTTTCCTTGAAATCGGACTAGTGATGGCTAAGAAAATTTTAAATTCAATTTTTTGCAAAAAAGTAAAAAAAATCCAACTGCAAAAAAACCAGATCAGATCAGGCAGAAATTAGGAAATTTGGCTTTCCAACCTCGAATGGTATACCTACATACCGAATTGAATCAAAATCTGAAAAAGTAGGATTTTGCTTATTGGTGGTGCAGAGGTGGAATGACCCAAGATCCCTTGCGAACAGAGCATCGCAGAACACAAACCAAAGCTTCGTTCCATCGAGGTACCTTGACACACGCTTATAACGAAGAATCCGGGTTATGGAAGGGGTAGTATGTGTACCAAAGAGTGCCACTGATAGGGAGGAACAAGTAGAAACAAGTTGACAAGTAGCGATATAAAGGCCAATCTCAAGTCTATGTCATGTGCTGAAGGTTGGATCCCAAAGCGCAGACACAAATAAGATTTTAACTATTTATTCACATCGAGAGGCATGGAACAAACTTGACTAGACGAGAAACAGAGAGTTGCACAGATGAACAGAAAGCAATAATCCGGCAAATACACACACTTCTCAGACTGCTACTACAGACAGTGAATCGATCTGATTGGTTGTGACTAAGTAAAGGATTAAAGGTTGACATCACAAAGCTCATGACATCATATAGCATAAAAGCGGTTGAAACGTCACATAGCGTTCTCAGTTAAAACCAGATGATGGTTACATCAGTTCAAAACAGACACTTGACCTCACGGTCATGAACTCAAACTTAACCCTGGCGTGACCCCTAGACATGACAAGCTAATTATCTAATCTATTTATGTGTGCGGTACAAAGAGGCCTAATCTAACACAAACATAACTAATATATTTATCATTTTATGTCTGATAGTGAGATACTACAGTACTTAGCTACTGTAAAACAGTAAAATTGCAAATTAGTTTTAGCTTAAGGATGGACTGCTGTGACTAAAGTTTTGGTGAGGCTAAAAGTGTGCAGGAAATGAAAATAAGTTCATGCAATATCCTCTTTTGCACTAGGAACCTAACAGTGCGTGTGTGCATGTGTGTGAACAGACAGATTTCCCAGGTCACTAGGGGGTAGGTAGGGGTGGCTGCAGCAGAGCTAAATGAAAACAATCTTCATGTGCGTGACCGCTGAACCCGCCTCTCACACACAGGGGGATTAGGAGAGCTAGATGGGAGGCGAAATGTTGACTCCGCCAAAAATCACAGTTGTTACTGCATCACGCTTGGTCTTTAATACATTTTGATATAAAACAAGATACTTTATATAATAATACGGATTTATATGAAACAGTTACACTCACTGTCTCTTGTAATTTGTTGTATTTACCGGGTAATATCATTTCAACATCATTTGCTAAAAACACTTAACAGTTTGATAAAAATAACATTTTATGCCCTTTTTTCATAAACAGGTGTAAAAACGGGCACATCTTCATTTTCGTGCCATGGCAAGTGTAGTACACCATGTTTGGGAATTTGGTAGACAGTTTTGCGCCTCGCTGGGTGATCTGGTACACTGAGGGTGTTTTTTATTACACATGCCCCTGTACGGGGCCCTATTTTGGTAGACATGCGCTTGGCGTAAAACCGGCAGCATCTTCATTTCCGTGTCGAGGCAAGTCTATTTTAGCATTTTGTGAATTTGGTAGACTGCTCTATGCTTTGATAGACCTTCTGGCATATTTTACCGAATGCCCTTTGCACATTTGGCAATTTGGTGAGTGGAAAAAAAAAATTGGCTAAATGCAGGTCTAAGTTGTGGCGCAGGTGGTGTAACATGATTTGGATGATTTTAAACGAGCCACGGGCATACAGATTCAGAGCTCTCAGAAACGGACAAGGATGTAAGGGAGGGGGATCTCAAACGGACACATGATCAGGGAGGCTCCACTTCACATCATCCACAGTCGCTTCTTGTAATTCCGTCACTTTACGTGTGATCTCCTGCATCTACAGGTCAATGCCATGTGGACCACATAACTCTCTGCACTGAATTTCAAGAGAATGATGGCAGCCACTTTGGTTCAATGGGAGTTGCTAGCGTTCGCTCCCACAACGGCACAAACTCACAGTCCTACCTGCACTAGTCTAGAAAACTACCAAAACAAAGAAAATTCCACCTATCTGCAGTTAGACTGCGTGTTGTACTAGACTTGAGCTGGTCATGAATATAGGGGCCTATGTTCAACATGGTTATGGCATGAAACCTGAATCCTTAATTGGATCATCCTAATAGTCTCTCTCTAAATGCATAGTTACCTGAATAATTTTACAGCTTTATTCTCATAAAATTGTATTGTTTTCTTTTACAGTTTGTTCAATTAAGTCCTGTTGCTTTGCACTGACTACAACACACTTGGAGCAGTACTTAACCACTTGATTTGTGTTTCTTTTCAAAGATGCAATCAATTGCCTGGAGAACACTGGCCTCTTCACAAACAGCTTGGCAGTAGACTGAGCATAAAGTTGCTGCAAAAGCTGGCAGAGTGCCATTCAATTCACTGAGAGCTAAACGCGCAGTACATATAATGAGCCCACCCGGAAGACTTCAATACTGGAGCGAGGAAAAAAAAAATCTCCACTAAACTATATATAAAGAAAAAAAAATCTAAATCTCAACAACCAAATGAGAAAAAATATATATAATAAATGGAAATGGAGGCTTGTGTCTAACCTGTCATTTGGATTCTGATACTATGATTGATTAAAAAAATAAATAAAAAATCCATTCCATTTCACAAGTTTACAGAAATGATCTTTACTGACAAACTCTATGCATATACTGTGTAAGCTTGTGCATGGAATTTTGATCAGGTGAAGCAAACTGCTGATATATTTAGTGGTAGATTTATTAAGAATGGGCTGCGTCCACTAAGAGCACTAAATATTGCTCCACAACTGCACCCACAGTCTGCTCCCTGTTTACCACCTATTGATATTGCTCTAATCATATACCCGCGCAAACAAGCCCACAAATTCTGACAGCTGGGAGCAAATTTGCGCCTGATTTACCACACATGGCAATGGATTCGCATCAAGAACATGGTTGTTATAGTAACAGTTGCAAGAAAGATGACATTATCAGAAAGTGAGGTTGGACCGAGAAGTGCAGAAGCATTTTCCTCATTTAGTGCCATTAAGCTGTAGTGAGCAGAGAGGACGACAACGTCATTCATTCATAAAATATAAATGTTTGGAGCGATCATTAAAAAAATATATATATATTTTCAGAGGTTGGTGTGGGCATACACTATGCATCTGTCACGTAACAATGATTGCAAAATGCTGCGCATGTTGGATTAGACACTCCCGGATTGCTCCATTTTTAACGGTTAGCACTGCGCAAAAGCTACACAAACATTTTGTGGCTCTGCCCCTCAGTGTATTAAATTATTTTTTTGATTTGATTTTTATTATCTCAAACAAGTACAACAAAAGTAAACAAAAAAGCTCATGCAAAGTGTTCGGTTCGAGAATGGGCAGAAGGAAGCCAAAGCTTATCTTGTCTTGTCCTTTTTAAAGGTATTAAAACTTCTTAGGGTTTAAGGAAGGAAAGAAAAAAAAAAAGACAATCCAAGTATTAGAATTTTCAGCAATCTGATCAGCTATATTGAATTGGTGGATATTTTTATATTTTGCTATTTTTGATTGGCCGTAATGTATTCAATGATCCGATCAATGATTTCATCGATAGATCCTTGAATTAATGCTGACCATTTAGATGTGCAATGATTAATCGATTAATCAACAATTCATCACACATTAACTTAATGAATAATATTTTTTTTGATAAAATATAAATCGAAAAATCATTCAGATAACTTTTTTTGTCCAAATGAATGGAATTTTAGCGTCTCAACACTAAATGTTTTCCCATTTCTGCATTCATCCATGAACGCAGACTGGTTATCTTGCTGTTGAATTTATAAATGAATGAATAAATGAATGAATGAATGAATGAATAAATAAATAAATAAATAAATAAATAAATAAATAAATAAATAAATAAATAAATAAAACAACCAACCAACCAACCAACCAACCAAACAAACAAACAAACAAAATGGTTAGCACATCCGCCTTCCAACGTTGAGGACGTGAGATTGAGTCCGGGCTCCGGCATTCCTGGGTGGAGTTTGCATGTTCTCCCCGTGCCCGTGTGGGTCTTCTCCGGGTACTCCGGTCTCCTCCCACATTCCAAAAACATGGCAAGTTAATTGGGCGCTCCGAATTGTCCCTAGGTGTGAGTGTGAGCGTGGATGGTTGTTCATCTATGTGTGGCCTGCCCAAAGCCAGCTGGGATAGGCTCCAGCACCCCCGCAACCCTTGTGAGGAATAAGCAGTCAAGAAAATAGATGGATGGCTGGGTGGATGGATGGCTGGGTGGATGGATGGATGGATGGGTGGATGGATGGATGGATGGATGGATGGATGGATGGATGGATGGATGGATGGATGGATGGATGGATGGATGGCTTTTACTTTGAAAAAAAATTAATCAACATTTTTGCCTACTTTTTGGCGTGACCAACCAGACCAGGAAAGGAATCATAATTAATTTGCCAATTTGATGCATGTTTTGACTTTGAATAAAGGCATGGAAATGATTTTTTAAATCAGATTCATTGATTAATCATCCAAATAATCGACAGATTCATTGATTATGAAAACAGACATGGGGCAGTTGAAGTTAAGTAATTAGACATTTAAACAACTGTATATAGGCTTTACATTGATTGGAATGTTTTGTTTTCATGAGAGAGTGAAATTTGGGAAGCACTTTGGTCTCCAGCTGTTGCAGTCTACCACTACAGCTGACTCAAGGAATCTCCAGTAACGTAACAGGCAGAGAAACCTTGCGCCACATACCATGTATAGTCCCTAATGTAGTATGTTCGTTTATCTCGTTAAAAAAGTTTCATGTTACATTTATGAGGTCGTATCACTCTTTCGCTGTGAGGCACAACACAGTTTGAGACTTCCACCGCACTGTGTTATGCTAGTGAGTAATACACAGTATAAACATCCTCCAGGGGAACCCCAAACGGCATCAAGTGGTGACCTCATAATTGAGACAGGGCTGAGTAAGGGGGTGCCTGTGGTAAGCTAAAGTGAGAGGGTGCTGCAACCCCGTGCGGTATTTCGGGGAATGACTTCATGGGAGAAGCTCGCGGTGAAAGGGACTGACGGGTGATGAAACCCATCTGGTCAATGCGCATTCTCATTCTTGGGAAAGCTAAATACACAAGATTAGAAAAATATTTACATGAGTGTAAAACAGCACAGCTCGAGGTCATATACTTTATACAACAGATCATTTAAAGATTGAAATAGTTTCATGGTGAATAATGAAAATAAGAATGAAAAAGACACCAATTTTAAAACATACTGTATATTCCTCATCAAAAGGTCAGAGAAACAGCGCCTCATTATCCTAACTACATCCAGATCGAAAAGACTATTCCAATTAATTTAAACAGTTCTTATGCAATAAGAACAAAAGTATTGCATGATCATTAAAAGACCTGTAAAATAGAAACAGACTTTGTGAGTAGGATGATGTAACTTCATGCAAGGCGTAACCAGAGAGGTTTTGCCTTTTAAAGTTTTGGTGACAGCTATTCCTCATCACAGTGGTTAATGAGTAGGGTGAGCAAACCCACTGGAATCTTACTCAGTTGATACAACTAGTAAATTTAAGTACTGACAGTCTGTCACTGACGGATGTCCGTCGTGATGAGAAACTTAAAAAAAAAAAAAAAATGACAGCCTAAGCACTGGCGGAACACAGTTTTCGTCCGTCAGTGTAAAATCGGGTCAAGTATGGACAGAACTCTCGATCCGTCACTGACACGCTCGTTTTGTTGAGGAATGTTGACGGGCACTCAGTCCTGACGGAATTGCCAACCTTGTTCTATCAGTCCTAAAAGTGATGAAGTGATGATGGAAGCATGGTTAAAATAAAATGACGGACTGCGATGACAGAAAGGCATGCAAGGCGATGACGAACGACAGATTCAGAAAAAATTTTGTAAATTGCCCACCTCTGGTTAATCAGTATGTATATTTCGGCATTTATCAGTTAGTTCCTGTCTATACTTTACAATCCATAGATGAATAGGCAGGCTCATTGGTTTTCAACTGTTTTCACACAGGGACGTGCATTTTCCTACTGTAGCTAAATCATGACCCACATTAATAGACTATAAGAGAAATTAAGAATACGCACTGTTAAAAAACAACCTTTAAAAACATATGTGCATCACATTTTAACGAGACACGCTTAGGATAAATGTTCAAAGTGCCTCTCGGAGCATGCTATGAAACTGGTGATGAGTGGTAATGTGCATAATGTTACAGTGACCTGCAATATTTAATCCACATTTTAAAAATAAAATCTATGCTTGGTTTTTGATGAACACTTGGGCTGACTACACTATGTACGGCACTGTATTTTAATATTAATCATAATGTCGGTACTTGGAAAGTCAAGTATTTTTTGAGGTTGTCTTGGGTGTAAAAAGTTTGAGAATCATTGCTCATTTTCCAGGCCTTTAAAGATGTTGGTCTGGTCTAAGTTCCCTTTAGAATAAGTTTTGTTTACGCCAACCATTATCCAGTAGGGGGAGATCTCATACAAGGAGGCAACTGTGATGGAAGAACGTGGCCAAGATGAATTTGACCATGCCAAACATAAAAATACCTGTAAGGGCCAAAGCCCCTGAACATTTGATGTACAGTGCTGAGTAAAGTTTTGAGGCCACCATGTGATTTGATGTTTTCATGACCTTCAAAGCAGCCATTTTGACATATCACATGTAGAAAGGGTCCAGAGAGAATTTATGAATGAATGTGTCTGCATTGAGGTGAACAGATTCTATTCCAACTGCAAGGAATTGAACTATGTGAACTGGCACACTACCAATAATCACGTTTAGAATCAACCCACGCATATGATGACTGCGATTGTCCAGTCAGTCAGGAGGAAAAGAACACAAACCAAACCGAGTTGAGCCCAGAGGCTATCAAGGAATTAAAAAAGAAGCAAACATCTGCTGTGCCAGTTTAAGAAAAATACAATGCCAAGACAATGATTCAACTGTTCCCATGACAACAGTTGGCAAAATCATCACCATAGGACGAGGCCATTTCCATAAACACATTACGCTCATACACAATTTCCATACTTTGAGGGCTTTCTGAGCAGGTTCACTGGAGCCGATGACAATGAGGCCCGGTCCCCCCATGCTGCAGAAGCTCTTCAGGTGCAGCCCCTCCAACACAGGCACAGTAGACACAGCATAATCCTGCAAACACACAAGTAGAGGAAGAATTGCGATTTGATTTCCGTTATTGTTTCAATAGGTCTTCTATTAAGTAATGTTTTACCCCAACATATATCTAAACTCAGCACACAATGTAAGGACACAAGCGTTTTTGGTAGACAATTTCTCCATTGTAACAATGCCTTTTAGGAATAAACATAATAGCTGTGGAAAGCCCGTTTATTCTCTTGGAAATGCTGCTGCATTGTTAAGAAACATTTTGTGAGATGAGCAGCAGAGCTGAAGAATGTGGGTTGCCATTTTCTCATCCATCTCATTTTGCTGCTGCCATTGAGTTTTGTTTAGTGCTTGGTGGATTATTTAGTTTTAAGGTTAAAACAATGAGACATAATGGTAATTCAATGATTTACTTTATTAACTATTGTAACTTCAGTAGCATGTGAAATAATGCATATACAGACACGTACCGGAGATGGTGACTCACAAATCGGACTCGTGAGAGACATAAGTCTATAATAGACTTGCAACTCAGCTTAGACTTGTCGAATAAAGACTCGAGAACTTATTTTGGGACTTGTAAACATTACGAGTCTCTATGGAGTGGCTTGCGCTCATTTTCTCTCCTTACTACAAACGTCTGTGCATGTGGCTCAGGTGCCGACTCGTAAGTTATCCCTGTCCCTCTCCCTACCTTCCTGTACGCCAGAGCAACGTCTAATGTTTATAATATTGTCACGTGCTGAAGGTTGGATCCCAAAGTGCAGACACCAATAAGGTTTTAACTATTTATTCACATCGAGGGGCGTAGAACAAACTTGACTAGACGAGAAACAAAGGAAGTTGCACAGAGGGACAGAGAGCAATAATCCGGCAAAACATACAGAATTCTCCGACTGCACCTACAGACAGTGAATCGATCTGATTGGTTGTAGCAAGTAAAGGACTAAAGAACGACATCACATAGGTCCAGACATCACCTAAAGGATTAAAGATTGACATCACATAGCCTAAAACTAGTTGTAACTAGATGATGGTTATATTATGGTTACACCAGCTCAAAACAGACACTTGTTATATCAGTACAAAACAGACACTTGACCTCACGGTCGTGAACCCCACTTAACAGGTCATGAACTCAAACTAAACCGTGGCGTGACCCCAAACATGACAGTAGAGTACACAAATATGACAACAACACATAAATAATGACCAGCATTTGCTTTTAAAGACTTTATCCAGTGAGATGGACTCATGGTCAGGGACTTGGACTTGACTTGGACTCATGGTCAGGGACTTGAGGTCAAAGACGAGAGACTTGACTTGGACTTAGAGACTTGTGCCCATCTCTGCACAGTACCCTAACACTTCCTCCGCCTCACGTTGAGTCACTAGCCTGGTCACATATTGTCCGGGATGGCATAACCAGTCAGCCAACCTGGTTTTGTTGGTTACTCTCACGTGAACAACATGCCCAGGCTGATCCCACAAGTGTTCAATGGGGTTGTGGTCAGCAAATTAGCAGAGGTGAGCATTCCGTCAGTATTGATTGGTCGCCTGTTTTGCTGACAAATGACGAAAACCTTTAAAAAAAAATGATGGACTAAGCACTGACGTAGGTGGGTCCTCGTCCGCCAATGCCTGTTTTGTTGACAATTGATGGACTGTCTGTCAGTACTGACGGAATGCCCACATTTGTCTGCATGCCCTAAAATAGTGGTGACGAAGTGATGTCGGAAGCGTGATTAAATTAAATAACGGATTGATGATTACAGTTTGATTCGGCTTGAGAAAATGGATTGACGATGAAGAAAGGGTGCCCAAGTCGTTGATGAATGACGGACCAGCAAAATGCAAAAATGCTGCAAAAAGCACAATCATAGCATCATCTGCTAAGTGATTTTTTTTTTCTTTCCAATCCATTTATATACTGGCCTCAGGAATGGCTCCTTCCTCTCAAGTTGATTAATAGAAGCTTTTAAAAAATCTCAGGACTGTCTGTCAGATAGGCTGTAGGACAGAACTTTTTAATGTGAAAACCTGCATATTTATAGGGAAGTATAAACTTTATTTAGGCCAAAATACTGTAGAATGAGTGATATGTGTATGTTAGGTAATGTACTGTATATCTCCTACAATGAACCACTAAATGAATCTGATCGAAAGGCCATGATATGTGGGGTCCCTCAAGGGTCAGTCCTTGGACCCCTGTTGTTCAGTCTGTATATGTTACCTTTGGGTCAAATGCTTCAGAACACCGATGTTGACTATCATAGTTATGCAGATGACACACAACTGTATTTATCTATGTCCCCAAATGACAGCAGTTCTATTAACGCATTGTGTCATTCTCTAGAGCAAGTTAACAACTGGATGAACCAAAATTTACTTCAGCTGAATGAAAACAAAACGGAGCTCATTGTTTTCGGCAATAAAGAAAAGAGGATTGCTGTTAAAAAACAGCTTGAGTCACTGTCTTTAGAAACTAAAGACCAAGTTCGAAATCTTGGGGTACTAATAGACTCAGACCTGACCTTCAGCAATCATATTAAATTCATCACTAAAACAGCCTTTTAGCAGCTGAAAAACATATCCAGACTGAAGGACTGCATGCTTCAAGCAGACCAAGAGAAGCTTATCCATGCTTTCATCTCCAGCAGACTAGATTACTGTAGCGGTCTTCTGACTGGACTCTCTCAAAAGAACATGAGACACTTGCAGCTCATTCAGAACGCTGCAGCTCGAGTTCTGACCAAAACAAAAAGATCAGAACATATTACTCCAGTACTTAAGGATTTACACTGGCTCCCTGTCAGCTGTAGAATCGATTTTAAAGTTCTGCTACTCGTCTATAAATCACTAAACGGTTTGGGTCCTGAATATATCCAAGAAATGCTGATTGAGTACAAGCCCAGCAGGGCTCTGAGATCTACAGACTTGGGCCAACTAGTGGAACCCAGAGTTCGAAGCAAACATGGTGAAGCTGCATTTAGCTATTATGCTGCACACAGATGGAATAGGCTACCAACAGAAGTGAAGTCAGCCCCGAGTGTAAATGCTTTCAAATCCAGGTTAAAAACTTTGCTTTTTTCTTATACCTTTGATTAGGGACTTTTAAACAGCTTTAATTAAGTGTTTTTTTTATTTTTATTTTTATTTTTATTTTTATTTTTATTTTTATTTTTATTTTTATTTTTATTTTTATTTTTATCATTATCATTTTAAACTTTTTTATGTTAAATTTTTTAAAGTTTGTTGAATAATGTTTTAAGATTGTTAGTTTGTAACCTATTTTTATTTATTTTATCATTATTTATTTATTTTTCTCTGAATGTTAACTATTGTTTCTTGATGCTTATGTGTTGTCTTTCCTCGTGTAAAGCACATTGAGTTGCCTTGTGTATGAAATGTGCTATACAAATAAACTTGCCTTGCCTTGCCTTGCCTAAAGTTTAAATGTTCAAAGTTGTTTCTGTTTTGGGATAAAAAAAAAAATGTAATACAAGTAATAGAAAATAAAAAAGTTACAGTAAAAACAATTTTAAACAAAATGTAAACATATCTCATGAGACTTCAATTGAGTTGGCTTTCATGGGCATTTTTGTGTGCGATACCACCACAGAAGGAAGCTAGAGGACATGTCAAAACAACCTTCGATCAGGAAGTGGAACTTAATTTGGACATATTAAAGTGGCACTCCCTTGCCACTCATTCAGTCAGCTAGGATAGGATTCAGTGTCACAGTATTGAGACTGGTGGGCAGGATAAGTTGTACGGAAAATTGATAGGTGGAAAGTTAAAATTTTGAATATGCAACATTATGGGATAGAAGCGGTAGAACGGATTATTACAAATGACAATTACCTCAAAGCATCATCAATCACTTATCGCAGCATGGAAAATTCCTTATCTGAGAAACTATTATTTTCCTTCATTACTGTTGCATCACTGCATGACTAGCATATTCCCATTAGTGCCAACAGGATGAATTTGCATGAAAACAGAGATTAAGATTCCAACATGAGCAGATTGCAGCTGAGTGATAGTGGTGGGAAAGAGAGAGAAGCAGTGGTGCATGGCTGGATAAAGGACATAATGGATGGAGAACAGTAAAGGGACAAAAGGGAATGGACAGAGGCAGAGATTGATGGAAGGGGAAATTGAATTAGAAGGCGAGACAGGTAAATGGAATAAAAAAAATAACAAAAATAAAAAGATGAATAACCAGATGATGCTGTCATCTCCCTCGCTCCAAGAACTAATGGTTTAACATATTTTCTACAACGTGTAATGTCTGACTTTTTTTCTTTAATTTCTATTTGTGACAAGCTCTTCTCACTAATAAAAATTTAATTTGAAAAATATATCAAGATGGGTGTTATTTGAAGAAAACATTTTTAAATTGATGTAATGGCACAATCTATTCGGTTGACATTTTGTAACGACTCATTAAGCTGCACATTTTTTTTTAATTAATAAAAAAAATTAATTATATATTTTTCCAATCCGTTTTGTTTCCTTCCGCCTTACCTCCCTAAGAGCAAACGACAACACATTTTCTATTTAAAGGGCCTTCGTTAGCATGATAAATCAACTTTTTTTTTTTTTTTAAAGCTTTTAGTCATATTAAAATGTTAATTCCTCACTAAAAACGTCAATGTGGTGTTTTTTTCTATTCACTCAGCTCATTCTTGCTCTCAAAGCACCAGCCCTTCCCAACTCAAGAAAACGACTGGGTCCTCACTTATCTACGTAGAAGAGTGACCCGACCCCGAACCACCCATACAGACTAAACACACGCTCCCTTTTTTTTTTCCAAGAGATCCACCACGTACCTTTGTTTACGTAGCCATGCTCGTTAGTGATAAAGTGTATCAGTCAGTATTCCTTCAAAGTGAATTCACATCTCACTTTGATGACAAGGGAATAATGAGTTACATGTGCAAGCTGTACAGGTCGGATCCCTAACAAGTGCCAGGAATACTTTTACAAGTAGTATAGCAATGTGAGATGGGGACAAGTTGAACAACAACAATGCTGAGTCGTCGCTGGCAGAATCATACCATGTAGATTTCAACCCACACAACAGAAACGTGGCAAGATCTTGTAATAACATACCTAAAAATGAGCAACCTATTTAAGAACATAAGGCGCTTTTCCACCGCAGGAACTTTTGGGGAACTTTTCAGTTTGCACGTTTTTCCAACAACAACAATTACCAGGGTAATTAAATTCCCCAGGGGGCATCCAAGTACTATCTCAGCAGCAGGATCTTGCTGAGCCAGGTAGGAACTTTTAGGGGGCGGGCTGCAGTGACCGCGGCTGATTGGTCAAATTTGGGGGCATTGTTTTTACATCGGCTGGGCTCAATCAAACTCATTTGAATTAATTACCGAGTACTCTAAAACGCTGTGGAAAAACACAATTTCCCTGCTGAACATTTACAACCAAGAACTCCCTTTACCCAGAATTCAAAGTTCCTGGGCTTGTTGGTGGAAAAACGCATATAGAAGAGTATTTACAGGACAGAATAAAATGGCTAGTGGAGGATTAAACGATACTGATTGTCATTCAAAGTTATTAATTGCTAATGTAAAATGTTACTGATACATGGGGCTCTAGTTTCATAGACAAATATATCATCATTTTCTTGCAAGTTTAGTCTACCGCATGGGTATCCAAGTTCGATCCCGGAGGGCCGGTGTCCTGCAGGTTTTGGATGTTTCCCAGCTCCAACGCACCTGTTCCAATTAACAGGATCGTTATCAGGCTTATGCAGAGCTTGCTGATGAGCTTCAGCTCTGTTGGAGAAGAGAAACGTCCAAATTCTGCAGGACACCAGTTTAGATACCATTGGTCTACTGTGTTTGAGATAGTGTTGTGTTTTGCTGGAAGTTAAGGCGGATAGAGCTGCCTTACTCCCGGTGCATCTCACAATTACAGAAGTAACTCTAAGTGATAGCGCAGGTGGTTTAACGTGATTTTGGTGAATTTGATAAAAGATTCAGCGCTCTGTGGACTTGTTGTGGATGTCATTCCTTCCTTCCTTCCATCCATCCATCCATCCATCCATCCATCCATCCATCCATCCATCCATCCATCCATAAATTGACTAAAATTGCTCTTTTTTTTCATCGACTAAAACGGAATTAAGTAAAATAAAATCAGATGACTAAATTATGACTAAAACTTTAATTTTAGTCAAAAGACTATAACTAAAACTAATTATAATTTCTTGTCAAAATTAACACTGGTGGACATTAATTAATTGAACAAATTATTAAGATTATCATGTAAAAAATGCACGATTGGGGGCGCAGTCTCCAGTTGCTCACGTCATATACGTGACAGACTGAATCATCCACAAGGGGATGTCTCGCAGTTTACCTGTATAAATTGCACTTTGCATGCACCAATCTCATACATGGACGCTGCAATGTCAAGCACTGTGTGCACTTCCGCTTCCTTGATTTTAATCGGAATGAGGGTAGCTGCTTCGATTGGCTAGGTGTCAGCTGCATTCCAACACACAATGGCGCAAGACACCCCATTATATCTGTGCTAGTCAAGCAAAATAACAAAAGTAATAAAACTCTGCCCATGCGCACCGCTAGATTGCGCTCTGTGATAGACTTGTGCTGGGCATGAAAATAGGGTCCCATGGTCACAAGTCTGACTCATACATTTATTAAAATATATAACATTGCCTTGTGCCTGATGGAATGTGCTAAATTATTCACTACTTTAAAAGGGGAATGAAGTCACCCGGTGTTGTGTTACAGCATATGGAGATCTCAGGTCAAATCAGATTATTAGACTTTCTTAATTTATGATCCTCGGATGCACAGGTCATCTAGATATCCTTGCTTTAATAATTTGCTCAATTCCGTGCACCACTTCATCTCACCTTGAAGGCATCAGCGAGGATCTCTGCTCCTCTTTGATTGGTCCGTTTAGAAAGGCCAACAAAGAACTCTCGACCTGCAGAGATAAATAGAGAAAGATCAGCGAGCCTCAAAAAAATATTATTCTCAATCTTCAGCACTTCTCAGTCTAAAGGAGCAATCAGGGTTTTTTTCTAAAATGACTAAGTGCAACCATCAAATTCAATAAAGGCTTTCTCGTAAAAGTTTGGTGTTGAACAACTTGATCTCAAGGCCTTCAGACACCTTTGGGATGATCTAAACCAGAGACTGTCATCCAAATCTCTTGATCAATGTCAGAAAACTCCAACCTCAGAAATGCTCTTGTGGAGAAAACTGGTAGGAAGCCTATGAGCAAAGAGAGAACCAACTTCATATTTTCTGCCATTTTTCATTTCTGTGGCTGTATGACCTGGTGTCCCAATGACTTAGTGCACTAGAATCTGAAAAATTCTGTGAAACAAAAACAAAAATGGTGCTTTGAACTCCATTTGCTGAACACTGCATTCACCACAGCAAAATGCGGCCAACATGGCAGAGGACAAAACCGGGGGATTGGCTACCAGTATGACCGCTGAGTCTATATTTGTCATTAGCTGGGACCATGCCAGCAAAGTTCTTTGAGCCGTGCCATGTGAACATTGAAACAACAGCACAACGCTATTGTTTAGACACCCAATTATGTACGCTAAGTGGGATTCATTGTGGTAAAGACATTGACCTACATTTTAACCGCTGAACCGAGACAAAATCTAATACTCTTGATTCCAAGTCTTCATCAGTGGATTTAAAGGTTGCCAGAGAAGTAAAACAATCCTGATAAAACTCAAATTCATGTTGATTTGATTTACCATGCGGCATGCTACGTCATGTTTTCATTGCAGATTAAGTTCAAGGGAAATTTGCTTAGTGTGCGAGGCACAGGGTCACAGAGGTCACAGTGTGTGTCTTTTCGAAAAACCTAAATACAGACTCAAAACATCGCACACACACACTCATGTTGGTCTTTGTATCGTAGTGGTGACATCACATTGACATAATGCATTTCCTAGCCCCTTACCCTAACCCAGTGCTTCTCAAATAGTGGGGCCCCCCCAGGGGGGCGCGAAGCTTCGTCAAGGGGGGCGCGTTTGACCTCGGGGAACATTCTTTTTATTTTGATTATTATTATTATTATTTTTTTTACTGTCTTAGAATAAAGTGCAATTGCACCTCCACTACATTAGGGGGCAGTGGCGCTCTCATTGGCAGAGTGTGCGCAGGGAGCATTTGCTAAGTGGTGTAGGGGTTTTGTTTGCACTGAGCATGCGCGCTTTACACACAGCACAGGGGGAGGGGGGGCGCGAGATGTTTTCTTCTTCCTAGGGGGGGCATGAAAGAAAATAATTGAGAAGCACTGCCCTAACCTTAACCATCACAAATGATTGCCTAACCCTAACCAAAACCCAACCTCTAAAACCAAGACCGCCAAATTGTCCCCACAAGATCAAGTCGGTCCCCACAATGGTAGTTAAACCAGGAAAAACCAGTGTGTATGGGCCCCATAATGTAGCAAAGACAAAGGCCCACAGACACGAACGGGAATGTAATGATGTCAATGAAAAGGCATCTTGGACCTCATAAATAATATGATTGCATCAGAGATGAAAGACATTTCATTTACCTGTGAAAAGGACATCTCCCCCATCCAACGTTGCATTCTCATCAGTCATTTCCACAATGTTCAGATTGAGATCCTTCAAGGCACCTTTCATTGCTTCTGTCTGGATAAAAAAGGACACAAACCAACATCATATACATCAACTATTGATATCAACGGAAGAAAAATCTAACTGTGAAACGCTTCAAGAAAACAAGTGTTATCTTTAGGGTGAACAATATACAGTTTTGTTCCAATCAACAACGCGTAAACACGATGAAGAAAATCATTCCAAAGCTTTTGCTAGATTACTTAACAGCACGTTGGTTCCTGTGAGACCAGATGCTATGAAACAAATCCTTTTTTTGCAATGACATCATTGTAATGAGCCATGAAATGATGTCATTTTATAAGTATGTTTTACAGATTATAAAGTGTTGATTCCAGAAAAAACATCATCAGCTTTAACTTCAAATGGCCTCACGTTCTGGGTCATCCTTCTTTTTATCTCTCTTCAGCATTTGTAGGAAAAAGATGACAAGAAGGATATGAGAGTATATTGTGAAATGCGTTCTGAAAAGCCAGTGTAGCTGCGTGTCCTCTACTTGAACTCAGACCTTGAGTCGAGCAGGTCTTTGTTTGGCTGCTCCATGGCTGATCTGCTCTCCTGCTTGACCGCCCAGTGTGATTTTACTGTCCTGATTGGTGGGGGTCCTACAGGAGTAGTTTCCAAGACCAGGCATGTTAGTGAGAGCATCAGTGTTTCCACAAGCCCTATCTCATTATGACCTCAGCCTGTTCATTGTGCATCTTGGCCAACACAATGTTTCTGCTTCCACTTATGTATGCAAGGCTACAGCATTAGGTCATACAGGTAGACTGCCATGCACTTTCCAAATAACAATACAAAAGTGAATATGCACATGTTTCCTTGTAATTACGAAGCGTAAATTTTTACGAAAGAAAGTCATAAGAGCAGTTGGTCTCAGAAAATAACCATTATGGTTTGAGTACTTTGATAGATGATGCATATTTTCCTTGACATGGTGGCACCAACCAGCCATCTAAATCAATACGTGTATTATTCCTTTGGCATTGCATTAGTAGTACAGTACGCACAGCAAAAAATCTACAAGACTACACTTTGGTTTCCTTTACCTAAGCTGCCAGGCATTTCCCCTGACATCATTGGAGGTGATAAGAGACCAAGGATTTTTTTTAGCCCCATGTGAATCCAATATTGTATCTGCAATGTATGCTTTGTGGTTGTACTCAAGAAAATTTGAGTCTCCACACGGGCCCACAAATTGAACTTGAAATTGAAGACATTTAGTGCCAAAAGAAAAATATGAACCATCATTACAGTGTGCCTTTTCAATATGCATTTTAAAAGATTACACCATTCTTATATGCATTTTCTATTCCACTTAACCTCGTAGTATTGACAAAAATGCATGTTTTCCATGTTCGCTTTTGGAGGTACAAAAACAGAAAAACATTGGCTGTTCGTGTTTAACCTTCACATTCATTGTCTTGTTTGTTTGTTTTTTCAGCCACCATGGTCAATTCACCACAGTGAGTTAAATGTTTTACAACTGCTACTTTAATATTTCCCAAGGGAAAAGCCTTGTTTTTCCTCTAACTCCTCCATTCTCAGACTCTCCTTGTTTATTCCTGTCTGCCACATTCCCCATGCTCTCTCATCTTTTGTGGCAGCGTCACATGCTCCAACTGGCACCCCAAGCAGCAGGCCGATTATCTCTCAATGTGAGAGACACCCAATAGCTCAAACTTCCTGGGTGCCAACTCATTTTACAGGCCCCTCCTTGTCCCCTCCGTAAAACCATTCTGTCTCCTCCTTTTTCTTCTGAGAGCTTGGCTAGGCAACACAAGGCCTGCACCCTGCTTCAAATGAAAAAAGGTCTTTTCGGACTTTTAAAATTCATTAGGGAGTATTCAGGCCAGTTGGTTTGAAGGCCACATTCCTGCCATTCCAGCTCAGTACAAGGCAGATGGGGCAAAATAAAACCAGCCTTTTATTTGGGCTTTTTTATGAACCCTTCCAATACATTCTTGTTCCCCAGATACCTGTGGATATCACATTTTGCTAAAAAGGACTGTCTGTCTGAGAGAACAACAACATTCCCAAGAGTCATCCTAGCCTTTCTAGAGGAGAGTAAGAAACACTTGTCTTTGTCTTTTCTGCTGCAGGTTTGCTATCGAGTGCCTAATCTCTGTTGTTGATTGAAATAAATGAGTGGTCTGAATCTTTCGGTAATAAAAGTGAGTTCATGTCATGATTCGAGTCATGCAGGAGTAATGTTTGGGTCTTGTCTCATGTCTGGGGTCACGCATGGGTTAAGTTTGAGTAGAGTTCATGACCGTGCGCCAGAGTTCACGACCCGTTACGTGTCTGTTTTGGGTATTAATGTAACTGCATCCAGTTTCAACTAGTTTAGGGTATATTGATGTCTGGACTATGTGATGTCAGGAATCTTTTATGCTATATGTTTGTTGATGTCAGGAACGATCTGTAATTACTGGGTTAACAGCCAATCAGAGAATTCCATGTCAGTACTAGTACTCACATGTCTAGCCACAACCAATGAGATTGATTGACTGTCTATTTAAGGGTCTGAGAATTGTGTGTATTTTGCTGGATTATTGTCCACCTGTTCCTGTATACAGCGTCTGAGTTTCTGCGCCTCTCGATGTGAATAAATAGATAAAATCTTATTTGTGTCTGCACCTTTGGGATCCAAACCTCTCTGCACACAACAGCTCATGAGTTATTAGTTTCTATATTGTAATTGGGCTTTACACGATCAGGATTTTTCACCCAATCACTAGAGGCTGACATTTTTTGAGAATCCCGTGGGATTCCCACTGTATGGAGTGAAGTTCACAAGAGCTGACGGGAACGGGATTATTATCCAGTAGTTGAGGGGGTGGGGGTTGTTTGTTTGTTTTGAAATGTAGCTGACTTCCAAAATGGGAGCAGACAGAGTGGGAGACATTCTGAATGGGAGCAGGACGGGACAGGAGTCCTTTTCACCAGGAGTGGGAGAGGACAGGATTTTGTTGTTGTTTTTTTAACTGTAGTCCGGGAATGGGTCGGGATTTTTTTCTGTGGGAGCGGTATGGGACAGGAGTGAAAATACACTCCTATGTCACCCTTTACCGATCACCAATCACCCAGTTAGAAAAAAGATCACTATTCATCGATTCTTTCAGAAGATAGAGCAATATATCTATTTTAAATAACTTTTATATTTACTCTACAGTGGACCACCACCATTCATGGGGGACAGGGACTGTCCCTGCCCATCAATGGCGTAAACCCGCACGTTTAATTAACGTCAATTGAAATAGGCATGGGGGGGGGGGGATCTTTAAAAAAAATGCTGATAAACATTAAATACAACATGATGAATTATTTTGTGGGGAGGTCAATGGTGTAATTGATTGATCATAAAAATTTTAGCCAATCACTGATTTTGTATAAAATGCTAAATATGGTGTGAGCCATGACGCACCCAATCAGTCGGTGTAAAGTATAATTGTAATGCTAAATTATTGAGAAAAATGTGATTTGGATCTAAATATGGTATTAAAATTGTCTATTTATCATAGTGTCTGCCTACTCAAAATTGAATGAGGAACAGGCTAAATGCACAGTTTAAGAAACCACTGAAACAAAAAGTACCCTGTCAAAATAACCTAGGTCTGAAATGACAACCACTCGTTTAGTAGCAAGCAAAAACAGACCCACCATGGCGTGCCCTTGCCTAATCCAAACAAATCCTTGGCACATGTAGGAACATACCTGTGGTTAACCAAGCCATGACACCCTCCCATCACGCAACACCATCACCTTGCATTACATAAATGTTGAGAAGTAGGTCAATATGAAGCCAAGCCAATGATTCGGTAGCCTGCTCATTAAAGGACCCATTTTAGACAAACGCTGTACTGTCAAAGCCCTTTCATTAGGGAATCCTATTATATAAAGACTGCAAGGAGGAATATTCAAGACTATGGTCCTTGGACACATTTACAGTCGCCGAAGAAGAAAGTATTTGTGACAAAGTAGCAAAGCCAACAATGAAAAGCTTTAGCCTTGACAGAAAATCTGACAAAAGATAATTGCAAATTTGCAGTCAAAGCTAATATGCACTGCAGCTGCAGGAAATAATGTAAAATTGCACAAGCTAGAGCTAGCTAGATAGCTAGTGAGAGAGAGAGAGAGAGAGAGAGAGAGAGAGAGAGAGAGAGAGAGAGAGAGAGAGAGAGAGAGAGAGAGAGAGAGAGAGAGAGAGAGAGAGAAATAAAGCTGGTCATTAATTTGTCATTGATCTCATAATCAATGCACAATGCAATGCATTTTATACATTTTTTCAGTGTCAGTACAATTCTCCGTAAATAACGTAACTACACTATGTGAGCAGCTGCAAACAGAAAATGACAGTTGTAAATTAGACATACAAAAAAAAACAAGCTTTAAAATTGTTTATGTACAGTCTTTATTTACTATATTATTAATTAAATTTAATTGATGCAACTCCATAGTTGAAAACCAAACAATGGCATTATCACGTCTCAGTATTACCGATTGTTTTTTCCGACAATGGAATGCAATGCATTTTTGGTTGATGTTACTGCACTGAGACTAATTATCAGCTACATCATCTGAAAGCAAAAGAATTGTTAAAATTTAGGAAAAGAAGTACATTAGAGTACAGTATATGTGAAGAGGAGAACAAAAATCATTCCTTGATTTCAAATCCTTTGTGCAGCAAAAAAAATAAATAAAAATAAAATATTTTCTTTTCAGCTTGCTATATTTTTCTTGTTGGAGGTGAACTCAAACTCAATATTATAACTGGAATCTAATCGCTTTGCTACAGAAACAATATCTTTGACATTCATTGTGTAATTAACAGTATTATTGTCTAAGCTTAAGCTTTTTGCTGGTTTTCCAAATCAAATACCTCGCCGGAATAGTTTATTACCTAGTGTGGAGGAACACACTGGTCACAGTTTTATTCAGACACCCAAGCATGGTCAAGCACTACAAAAATAAACAGAAACATAAGTCTGTTTGAGCAAATAAAAAGCTCTGTCCAATCAGAAAGGCTGTAAAGAATGTGTCGGCTTCCCATTGCTCAACATGACGACTCCAAGGAGAGCTGCAGGCAAAAAGTGTTGGAAAATAGAAGGCAGGGGTCTGTTGGAAATAGAGGGATTTCTCCAGCCAGGTCAGATCCTCTATTTGTTGGGTTTTATCTTATAGACTGGACCTCTTTGTTAAGAATTCTTCAAGTTGTTCTGTCTGCTTTGTTTACGATTGTCTTATTTCGAAATTCATGCTTTTAATTTGAAAGGCCGCGCTCGATTTCCGCTTCCTGTTTTCCGTCCTCCGTGCGTCTTTCAGATCGCAGCGTGCAGTAGTAAATGACGACGTGAGTGTCCGTTCTGATTCGTTCCAATTCTAATTTGTGCTGATACATTCTTATTTGTGTTTAGTAAGAAAGTATGAGTGTAAATGTCATTTATGTGTTCGTTTTTTGGCGAATGTTTGCATTTGTTATCAGTAGCTGAGAGCTAACTGCTAATGTGTGGCTGTTAGTAACTTGCTAATATGAGTCATGTAGACCAATAATACATTACGTTTTCATGTAAAATAGCCTGGAAACATTTATATATCTGAGTTTATTTGCATTAAAAGTGTAATTTGCCTTTGAATGATAGAAGCACACAGACAGTTGTTTTCAATGTGATTATTTTCTTTACTTTATTTCTCCAGATACTGTAAATCTGCACATGCAAATAAGGCTACATTTTGAGTTGATTAAAAGTTCAAGTTCAACTGAAGACTGCATTCTCTCTTACCGGAGCGCCCCATAGTGGTTAATCTATCCTAAATAACCAGTCCAGAGGTTGAATCCTCAACACTCTTAATACAAACAGGGAGGAAACGACAATAAACTGGTCTACCTCATTTAGTTCTGCCTTGCTTCATTACAATAGAAGTCGAACATTGCTCTTTTCAAATGTTACTGCTCTGGGAATACCAGAATTGTATTTGTTAGACGGACTTTGCCGGAGCTTCCTATATCGATTAGACATATATTTGTAGAAAAGATTTCAGACTAGTTGGAAGCTTGTAATGGATGCTGGTTTCAAAGATGATCATAAAAGCCCCAGGGTTGTCTGTGCTACTCCAATGACAAAAGGCCCTAGTGAACCCAAGCAATGCTACAATTGACAAAGTGTGAAATATTCCACGGAATTATGTCTAGTAGTTCATAAAGGTGCTTCTGAATACCACTTATCCTATAAAAGTCCAAGTGGAGTTTATCCTGACTGAGTTTGGGTGAGAAGCGGGCTACAACTGATCACAAGTAAATCACAGGACTGACAGACACTCACTCATTTCCACTTAGAGGGTTCAAAACCCAAGTTTGAAGCTATTGCTATGATCTGACTGTGCTAACTGTTGGACTACACTCCTGCAATATACTAAGCAAGTACCATTTTACCAAGCACCAAGGCTGTCCAATATTTAGAAGGTACATAGCTGTGCTCTTCCTCCATTCTATTTTTTCCTCAAGGGAAACTCGGGTGGGAAACATTACAAGCTATACAGTGTATGGAAGACATGCCGCACACATCTCCAGTAAAATGTGCCTTGAAGTTTAAAATTCAATGAGTATGTTGCAACAGTAGTCATCAGTTTTGAATGCACTGTTGCAGGAGCTTGTGCATTTGTGTGGAGCATCAGTGTGTGCTGGGGGAGCATAGAATGATGACACAATTGTGGATTTAGCCCGTAACTCACTGAGCGGCAAACGTTTGAAGTTTTGCAAGGGTAGCGGATATTGATTTTTTTTGCCAGGGTTCATTCAAGGTGTCAAAGATGTTCGACAGATGTTCACCAAAAATTTTAATGGTCACCGAAAAAAAAGTCCTTGTGACAAGGAAAAACAAAACTGTGGATGAACGTCTGAGAAACGTCTGGTGAACATTTGCGACCTTGAACAACCTGCTCGACCCATTAAAAAAACAAAAGTTGATCGTGGGTGCAAAAAAGGTTGGGCTTACAACATTGTGTCATTTTTTTTATTTATTATTATTACTTTGCCAAGTAAGACTTCCAAAATTGATCACAACATTTAGACAAAAGGTGATAAGGACAAAAATATACACTGGAAGTTGAATAATGAATAACAATTATCTGACCTTCAAACAACATGGTGACAGGTGTGCACAATACCACTACGGACTGCTGTTGCTCAACCTAGTTGTAAAAAAGAAAATGTGTTGCATTACTGTCATGCGCTTTGTGCGCATCTGCCAGGGAGGATTTTTGGAAGAACATATGGTCGTGTTAGAGGACTAAATGAATGGAAAGTAGAATGCCTGACAACTGTCACAAGAAGTTATTTTCCCCATAACCGGTCAGGCTTTCCGAGTGCTGTGGTTAACCAATGCTTATTACCCTTACCGAATCAAAACTTGGCACCCTCTCACATGTACCAGAGACGAATCAATTGAGACTATGAGAAGGAATCCCCATTGTGTTTGTTTTAGATCTGCCAGTCGAGGCTTCTCAAAGCCAAAGCAAAAAATACCTAAAGCTCCCACATATTAAAGTTGCTTCAACATTTGTGGGGCCCACCGTTTGCTGCAGGACAGAATGTCGTACCAAACATATTCTGAAAGGATGGTTTACCTACCATGTGCAGAGAAAAACGTGTTTTGATGTGTTCACGAGAGTATAAAGCTCCAGGAAGATTCAAGAAAGGATGGGCAGTATTCGATCAACAGACAGGGAAACAATGTTAAGATTAAGCTCTAATTGAAGGCTTCCCCTTAAGATCACTTTCCTCCTACACAGGGAATTCCTTTAGTGAATGTTGCTACTGTATGTTGTTCTGAGAAGGGGGAACCCAATAGCTTGTCAAGAAAGGAATTCAAGGAGAGTCAGAAAATATTGACCTCACAGGATATGAGAGGCACTAGCGAGCGCCTTTCTTTAGAAACAGAACGTTTATTTATTTATTGCGTGTCCTGGTTGTTGCAAACTCATATAACATCAGATATTATAACCACCTTTCAAAGCTTTGGAGCATACCATTCCAAGATTAAAGAAAATATCTTGATGCCTTTTAATATATGCATTCTTATCGTTGCTCAAATTTTCCAGAGGTTGATTTCTTTTTCTTTTTTTTCTCTATGCAGAATACTAAAAACAGCTTGGATCCTGGACAAAACAAACAAAAAATACCATCATACCACATGGTTACGCCCACGTTTTTAAAAGAATGTGATGGATGAGTCCCAAAATGGAAAGAAAAAAAGAAGCATGAGGGTTTGCCCGGCAGAGGCTAGACTAACTGCCTATTATGAAGGATTTCCCAAAACAGGCCTGTAATATGAGAGGCAAGCAAGGGTCTGAAGTGGAAAACTATGAAAGGAACTATATGTTCTAATCTTGAAAGGGGAAAAAACAATGGGCCAAAAGATTTCCCAAATATTGACAATGATGGGCTTTTCCGGACAGTTGTTTTCCGTTGTTGCATGAAAAAAGAAGGCAGATGCGAACCAGCCGGGACAGATCTGGTCATCTGTCTTGAAAGACATAAAAAAAACTGATCTAGCCATCCATCTATCTATTCAACCTTTTATCCTGTCATTTTATTGCAAAACATATTTGTAACATTTATAAATTTACCTACTTTAAAGGCTATAAAAATAAACTTTAGGAGATGGGGTGCATTTTGGCTTATCAAGAATGTTGGCACTGGTGTCAATTAGAAAAGAGACGATTTACCGGTTTAAATTGGTTTTAAAACGTCAAGGTTGGAATACTGGCTCTCCCCGGTCCTCTCCTTTTTTGAGGGGGCATCTACTCAAGACACAGTATGATTGGCTGCTTGCAGAGTTGAGTAAATAGGCCACCTGTTTGAAGTTATTTGCTTCCAATTAACTTTTTTCTCCTTCCCAGTGAGCAGATAAACAACAGTTATGCATGGAGAGAGGGCGCAAGACCAAAGCGACACTGCAAACACTGATGTGTTTTGCTCTGATTAATGTGCGTTGTCCTTAAAAAAAAATAAAATAAAATAAAAAAGTGGCAGTGTGTACTAGTTAGCCTTTAGAACAACATGAATAGCTCACGAGCCTGTTCTAAAAACAGCTCACCAATGGCATACTGTGAAGAATGATTACATTTATTTATGTTCTATATTTTTGTGTAAAAAAAAAAAAAAGACTGCATTCAATGGGGCGAAAATGCTGTTTTTATCCATCCAAATATTTCAAAAGAGGTAATTTTGGAGTTGTAATTTTAATATTGTGCTACCATGATACTGAAATATTTTTGCTCACGGTTATAATACCATCAGAATCTAATTCCCACTGTTTACCTACTGCTTATAAGCACAACAGTAAGACTATTTTCTCTAATATATAATGTTACAGTATACAATGGATCTCTGAACCAAAGATGGGCCAGGACAGACACGGCAGGCCTGTACGTGCTCGATCTAAAGGCCCCCATGTTGCCTTTTAACCAGTTGGTGCCACTGTGCTTGAGTTTGTTTTCTTGCTGTACACTGTGTAAGTGAGGTCATAAATTTCGCCAGCATATTTTTGAGAGCCTGCATATGATCTGCTATTGAGAGTTGGGTTGTATTCAGCTACATGCAATGAGCTCAATCACTCTACAGAGTAATCTTAAATAGGTCCAGACAGAAATCAATTGGCAGAATTAATGCAACAAGTGAAGAGTTCTTAGTTCTATTTTTCAAACCTTTTTCACAATTTTGTCAGTAGTTAGTCCATTCCAACTTGTCTTTGAAGCTCCAACTGTAACCCATATGTGTGTCTACGATGGCCTCCTCTACCGTGCACTTCTGTAGACTCACAAGGCCACAGAACACCCCTGAGCTTCGACTCAGTAACATTACCACTGCTGCAGTGAAACGAGACAGACTGTAATGGAAACAACCCACTTTCCAGACACTTGAGGGAATAGCAAACATCTCTGCCTGATCCCTATAAAAGAGAGAAGAAATGATGACAACCCCCCCTGCTCTCCCACCCACTCAGTTTGTCTGGACAAATAAAAGGCTCGTCTTTCAAAAGAAATAACTGGGTCGCTTTTGTAATAATTAGAATACATTACACATTAGAAAATGAGAGGATTTTAGATATAATTCCATTATATTGTCCTTATTTATTTATTTATTTTAAATCAAGTTATTCAAGCAAGTTTTCCTTATTCTTCTTATTTATGAAGGCAGATCAGAATCCTGTGTCTTTTGTTGCATACCAGTCATTGTATGATCCAACAGTTGACTGACAGACTAAGTAAGGACCTTGTAAAGAATGTTGCCATAATTAAACACACTTGTGTAACTGTCAGGCGTGGGGAATGATACATTTGTATAACCACTGTGAAGGGCGCTGATTAGGCTGTCATTTTTGAATCCCCCTTGCTTACACTCTGCATACTACACCCAGAAGGTGATTACACAACCAGACATCAGTCACTGGTCTTTCCAAATTTGAAGGAATTCGGAAATTATGAAACTTGCAGGGATAAATTTGCCTTTGTGTGAAGATCTACATTCTAAATTGCTATAGGTTTTCGTAGAGGTGGGCATTCTGTCAGTGCTGACAGCAGGTCCGTCAATTATGAACACCTGTTTTGTTGACGATTACCGAATGACGAGAATCTTAGAAAAACTGCATTGCCGGAAGTGAGTTTTCATCTGTCAATGTAATCATCAATAACCCGGTTACTACCAAAAGATGCCCATTTCACTGACGATCACGGAAACACGGACAGACGTCCACTCCGCTGACACACCTCAGAGTAGTTCCACAAGAACAAGTAAATATACACTTACCAGGTATGCTAACTTCCTCTCACACCATTCTCCAAGCTCTGGGCTCTGTCCCAAACTGATTCCGTGTTGTAGAGCTTGAGTCACTACAGACCGTGGTGATGATAATGTTTTCCTCCTGTTTTTCGTTATTTCTGTGTTTATGCAAGCATTAGTTTAGTGCTCAGTTCATTTATTTTACATAATGCATTGTTTTCATTTTTTTTTTGACAGCTAAAGGGTCATTCTGACTGCCATTTTACCTCAGGCAGGTTACTGAGCAGCCAAGGGGAAGTATTGAGTCCGTTGGCTGTGTGCGGCAGTTTTCTGGACAGTTCCGACCGTGGGCACATACTATATGCGGCAACATTAGTGAGGAAAAGAATAGTAACATAAACAATGTGAAGTGGGAAATAGTGGTGACAAAATATAATCTTGCATGATGGAGGGCATGGTTAAAATAAGCTTGACGGACTGATGAGTGGCATACTGCACCCAAGAAATTTTCTGTCTGTCCTAAAATATCAGCTGTAATTTAGCACTGACGGAAGCCCAGTTAAAACAATGCTGACGGATTTGTCATGTTTCAGTTTGGTTTGGGGTTTTTTATTTTTGGTGAGAATGTTGGGTTGTCTGGTGTTCTTGTGTTTTTCCCTTCTCGTTATCGTTAACCTTGTCCACCTGCGTGTGTCGTCCCTTCCTGATGTGGGTTGTTGATTGGTTCCCCCTGTCTGCTGTGTCTCACAGGTGTGTCCTGTTAGTGTCATTAATGTTGGTATAAGGGAGTGGTGTTTCTTTCACACGGGTGTGGGAACATTGTTGTTTGTACCTTACCTTGTCTTGTGTGCTGCGTTTAGTCAAAGAAATCTACATCTAGTGAAGTTAATTAAGCTGTCTAAGTCTAGTCTAGTTTTTCCACGTTTAGTTAAGTCTCTTCAAGTCAGTTCTAAGTCTCCGTCACGTCAGTCCAAAGTCTCCTCGCCAAGTCTGTCCACGGTCGTCATGTCAAGTCTTCACATCATGCCAAGTCGTCACGTCACGTCGGGTCTTCCCGTCACGTCTGGTCTCCGCGTCACGTCTGGTCTCCGCGTCACGTCTGGTCTCCGCGTCACGTCTGGTCTCCGCGTCACGTCTGGTCACCGCGTCACGTCTGGTCACCGCGTCACGTCTGGTCACCGCGTCACGTCTGGTCACCGCGTCACGTCTGGTCACCGCGCCACGTCTGGTCACCGCGCCACGTCTGGTCACCGCGCCACGTCTGGTCACCGCGCCACGCCAGGTCTCGTCTCCACGCCACGCCAGGTCTCGTCTCCACGCCACGCCAGGGCTCGTCTCCACGCCATGCCAGGTCTCGTCTCCACGCCACGCCAAGTCTTCACGCCCTGTCCAGTCTACACGCCATACCCACTCAGTCCAATCTCAATCCAGGAAAAAAAAGTGATTCACATTCTTGTCAGTCCACATCCTGCCTTGTTTCTCTGCTATTGGGTTCGTCTACTACATCTATGTTCCACATATCACAACAGGATTTATGGATTGACACATACAGTTTGGTTCTAAATATTGACAGAGTAACATTGACGGAAGGGTCTTCCGACTGCTGACAATTACAGAATGGCAGAAACTAACCCACCTGGATTTTAGGTTTCCTGGCAAATCAACGGGATCCATGAGAATATAATCACAGCAATTCATTCCAAACTGATGTGTTTGTGTTAAAAGACAAATGCCGGCCAAAAAATTTACTCAGCGTGCTTTGACGAGTCTGATTGGGCTTGTTTAGATTTGACAAAATGAAGACATTGCTGCGAGGAGTCGCAGCCATAGTAACAGTTATTTGAACTGTCAAGATAGTTTAGCAGCCATACATTCTTTCTAATCAGTATACCATATCACTTAAAAAAAATCCAACCATTTTCTGAACTGCTTAATTACTTTAAGCTTATTAGTTGTTGCTTCATGCGTGCATTGATGCTTTTAATGTGCTCCCTGAATATAATCCCAATGTCTCTCCTTACTGAGTGAAACAATTACCGAATGGGACTTAGTACATAGGACTGGGGCCCAACTGTGCCTTAAATCAATTGCAAGCTTTACAAAGGTGTTATTTGGTATAATTAGACTAAGCACACTTGCCCTATATTCAACTTCTACTAGATTGCAATGACTCTAAAGTCGTTCAAATATTAATTAATGTGATACCAAGAAAAATGTGTGATGTTGTGGCTTGTCCCAAAAACGGATCTCAAAATGCAAAAGTAGCATACCACCATAACCCAGCCTTCAGTTCAGCTTTGAAGTGGATCACATTACAACCTCGCTCCTTTCAATCAGCCTCCCTCCATCTGATAACATATAGTGCTGCTCAAAGCTCTTCAACCTCACCATTCCTGACATTCTTGGGATTCTGGATGGTGTGACCTCATTGGGTGAGGGATGCTTAAGGAAAATATCCCTCGGCACTGGCTTTGCTTCGACATGGAAACTTATGCTTGCAAAGAATGAATATCTATGTGCAAACTTGACTGTGGCTATACTTCCGAGTGAAAACAACGAGTTTTCTATGTGAGAATGTTTTCACTCCACTGTGCAGTTGGCTCTGCAGTGCAAATTCCAGATCCCAAGTGTGAGTGAGTATATGTTTCATGACTGTCTCACCTGAGTGAAATTTTTTTTATGCACATGCTCACTTATCCTGCACCTTGCCCAAACAGATTCAAACTTCCGGCAGACCCTTGTGCCAGGGTGAACTTGATAACCTTAAAACAAAATCTCAAGTAAGGCTTAAGTAAGTAAGGCCTGCTAATTCAGTATGCTGGTAAAACGAATGCTAACAGACTTTCACAAAGGCTGAGATGGAAATCATGCAGCGGCAATCAGAGGGACTACAGTGAGGAATAAAAGTGTTGTACATCACTTTGTTGATGAGAAGGATGTCTGCAAAAAGAAATACATATTTGAGACTGACTTGTGGACAGTGCAGGGTGTACCCCACCTGCTGCATATCTTAAACTCTAACCAGAATAAATGTTGAAGATGGATGGATGGATGGATCCCCCCCCAAAAAAATAATCATCAAATGAGAGGTCTGATTTGAGTTTAAACATATTATTCTATGCTCTTTGCTCCTGAGTTCATTTATGAGTAACAGCCAAAAATGCTTGAAATAATAGTTGATATAAGTTACACAATAGGAGTCAAACTCGGGTCCTCAAGGGCCGCAATCCTGCATGTTTTTTAGAGCTTTCCCCCCTTAAACACAACTGATTCCTTAGCAAGCTCTGCAGAAACCTAATAATGATCTTGATTATTTGATTCAGTTGTGTTTGAGGATGGAAACCTCTAAAAGATGCAGAACTGCGGCCCTCAAGATTAGAGTTTGGCACCACTCACCACAAAAAACAAAAACAAAACAAAAATTATCGTGACAGCATCTAAAAGCTTCCATTTATCCTTGAATCCAAGAGGATTACAGTACTAAATCTGAAGCGGGAATAAATAAAATGCATGAAGTTATTTTTTTAATCAAATTACTATTTATTTTAATTAAAGTGACTTGACCATTAAATGCCCAGACTTAAACCCTTTGTGGAAATCAAACAACTGAAAATGGCAACAGAAAAAGAAAGTCTGAAACAGCATCGGACTTAATGCTGTTATTGAAAGCAAAGTAAACATTAAGTCATATGCATAGGAATGTTTTCAAAACGGTGTTATTGTCAATATCTATAAATAAAACCTCAAATCCTGATCCCTTGTCTCATATTCATATTTTGATGTCAATAACAAAAATAACAAAAACAGTGTGTGTACAGTCTGTATAGACTTTTGTTTATTCTCCCCATTAGCACTGACCTCATTTATATTATACTGTACATTGGTTTGTCAATGTCAAGAGAATCAAAGAAAGAAGAAGAAGTAGGTTAAGAATGTTATTTTGGGAGGGGGGGGGGGGGTGTACTGGACATGACAATGGTCATGCTGTTAATGCATGTCACAGACAGCCCAAACCATGGAAAGCAATTATATGGTCTTTGCTTTATGGAATGTTCTTACAAAGCAAGGCGAGCCATTAGGTTTGGTAATCAAGCGCTTGCTCCATGTGTGTGTGCATGTTTGTGTGAGTATCTGTGTGTGTGTTTATTGTGGGAGTATTGGAATAGTATGCCTCTCACTGGAGCTCATAATTACTGACTGGTGATAAAAAGAGGAGAAGGAGCCATTGTGATTCCTGTGAGTGGTCATTTCTGCAGGGGTTTATTGAATGACTGAGGGTAGACATGATTAACTACATAGCTGGGAGGTCAGGTATGCACAAAAACAACACACACAGTCTAACATGGACACATGCTTAGCAAACAACAATGTGCAAATTCTAAGATATGTATATTCAGCATATCTCCAGAGAAGGGAAATAGGTTTACCATAATAATGTCATGACTATAGGGTAATGCAAGGGTAATGTTTGGGTCATGACTCATGACTAGGGTCATGCAAGGGTAATGTTTGGGTCATGACTAGGGTCATGCAAGGGTAATGTTTGGGTCATGACCGTGTGGTCAAGTGTCTGCTTTGAAGTGAGGTCAAGTGTCTGTTTTGAACTGATGTAACAGCATCTGGTTTTAACTGGTGAAACGCAATGTGATGTCAGGAGCTATGTGATGTCAAGAATCTTTAATCTCTTTATCTGGGCAACAGCCAACCAGATAATACCATGTCAGTACTGTTACCCACATGTCTAGCCACAACCAATCAGATCGATTCACTGTCTATTTAAGCTGTCTGAGAAGTGTGTGTTTTGTCGGACTATTACCTCTGTGCATCTCCACAGCCCAAGGAATGTTTGACTCTGAGACTGTAAAGGAGAACCAATCAAACTGACCTGCAATTTACCTATAAGTGATTGACTACTTTGGCCTTCATGTTTTGTGCATTTGTGTGTTTGAGTGTGTACGCATTCTGAAGGAGCAAAATCGGATGTTCTGGAGAATATTTTGCACAGCCGGTGAGATTTTGCGATCATGGAGAGACGGCAATATCAGAGGTGGATCAGGAAAGCTTAAGTCATATTAAAAGAAAGCTCCTGGGTTACCACTTGAGCTAACATCATTCCATTCCACTGGTCCATGCCAGCGAAACACACAAACACAGTTAACTTCCTGGTGGTAGGTCTGATCTGGAACATTTTTGGAATTCTTGTTGAATCCGCTCCAATACTGCTGTTCTCCCGAAGGTTCTGAAGAGTCTCCACCATGAAGGCAATTTTTCTTTCTTTGTGGATTATTCAATAGCATTAGGGCAGACAAGGCCATCAGGAATTTCATGAGTTTCCCAATTTCACGGTCTATTCTTGGGCCAGTGGCCAGTCGCCCCAGTTAACAAATATTAATTGCCGCATGTTGCAGGTCGCCGTGCTCAATCCCTTCGCATGGGGACAAACGGCGAATAGTAACGGTTGGTTGTTGGTCGATTACCCACCTAACCCGGGAAAGGCAACATACACGGATGAATAAAATCTCTTCATTTTCACAACCCAAAGTTGGCAAGTATGCAACCTGGGGGGAAGAAAAGCTACCGGTACCTAAAATATTGTGACACCCAGAAGCACCAAATATATCCTTGTCATAAAGAGAAAGATGTGAAAAATTATAGCTCAACACCGAATTAAAAGTTATCTATTAATACTTTTCTTCAATGGACACACTTAACATGTCTCAGGCTGCAGGGTCACAGGTATTATAATGATGCGACTGCAGTTTGAAAATGGAATTTGGGACTTGATGCACCAAATAAGGCACCGACTGAATTACCAAACCACTGAGCAGCACAACACCGAGAAGTGTCAAATCACATTAACATTGCTCCCTTACCAGTAAGGGTGGATATTGTTTATATAGTTTAATGCAGGTAACTATGAGGACTGCAGATGGAAACTAGCATTGTGCTAAATCTGGTGCAGCCATCTTTTTAATGTTACTGCACACTGCCTTTTCAATAAACTAAACTCAAAAACTCAACTCAAAATCTATAGAATTGAAGAATGCTCATATAATACACCGCAATACATTAACAATTGCAAAAACAACAGACCCATAGCGGCTTGTATATAGGAAATGGTTGATGCTCAGGCCCTGAAATAAAACATGACACACAATGACGCATGGCCACAAATTGCAGTCATAGTCAAGAGGACATCTGTAGCAAGGCAATACGCCCTCAAAAAGCCATCCAACTAGTCAGACAAGCTTCCACGTGCATTTACTCAGGCTCAGTCAGACCCTAACTACCCAATCAGTCACTGCTGTGGGCATACAAATAAGTGTGTCGACGCTGTGTACTGATAAGAGTAATGACTCATTTAGTCACAGGTCAGGGTCATGCACAACGGCCATGAGAGCTAAAGAAAAGGTGTAAAGTATTAGCTATGTTTGGGCATGCAGTCAGACTTATAACTGTTTTTCCATTATTGATTCAGGCATTGTGTATAAAATTAAATAAATAAATAAATAAAAATAAAAAAAATGAATAAATAAAGGCATAGTCAATCACACCTAAGCATTAACAGAGTGCAAAAAGTATGGATAATGCAAAGGGGGAGTCTGGGAAAAAAAAGTATCCAGTACTCTGTGGACATGGAGAGAATGAAATAATTACTGTACTTGTTTGTCCCGTCTCTCATTTGTCATTAATTTGTCTTTTTTGAAAAGCATTTGCTTTGATGCATTCGGCGTGGGATGCAATACAGCTGGTTTGATTGCATTTATTCCATTAGTGTCATCCTCATCAGCTTCAGGAAAACTCCCAATGGATTAATCGAGAAAAATTGGGAAATAGCATAACACATTAAACCACTTGACGGAATGCAAACAAATAATAATAATAATGATACTGATGAAAATAATAACATTATTATTATTATGAGTATTATTATTACTACAACAACAATTAATGTTGATGATGATGAGGAAGAACAAATTGATCAAAAACACTGATTGGTAGGAGATGATTTGGGAATATTTTTAAGATGACCAAGAAATAATCAGCGACATAAAGAAAGATGAAGTTTTGCTCCAAACTTAAATGGGCGGAGCATTGCCAATTTGCCAGCTACATCTTTTTGCTATAAGCAGTGGAAATCAAGACCAAATGTTGTTTTGCACAAGGTCACCCCAGAGGAAAAAGATCAGACTTCAGAGATCATTGCAAAAGCTTTCCAAATCCCTTACAATTTGTTATGATTTCTGGCCCAATCTATTCAGGAGTTTTCCCAAACATGTCTGCCGGTGGCTCCCTTGTTATCAACCTCTGATGTCATGGACCGCATCTGAGAGGATTACACAGATGGTAGGAGAGATTCCCGAGGCGCCGGCCAAAGGAAAATGTACATTGATAAATTATGGCTAGGATGACAAGACATTTGGCTTCATAATCATCTCCTTAGTCTTGGTTGGTTTATGTCAACACCCAGCTGTTCTATTGCACATCCAAGTAAAGAAAAAAAAAAAAGACATTTTAAATTAAAATATATCCTCCTTGAGACAGCAGGACATAATCAATGTGAGGGTGGTGGGGTGTACACCCAACATGTAATGTTTGTCACTGTAGGAACAATCAAATGAATGTTTTTCTTCCATTGGTCATCGCCAAAAGTCAGAATTACAGTTCGGCCATACTAATTATGCATCATCATTAAGACAGAATAGCTTTACCTCCATCACAGACGTTGGGTTTACAATACTGTTTGCTGATTAGTAAATGAGTCAGTTTGCTAATGAAAAAGTCATTCCAATTTAATGCCATCAACGATAATCCAAGTAAAACACAAAATGTCTTTTTTTAACTTGTCCCCCTTGTTAAATCATGAATTTACATTTTTGGGAGCCTGGCCTGTTCAATCAAGAAATCACTTACAGACTGCAACACACACGAGAATTTTTCAAATCGATGACAGACCCCACACGTAAAGACAGAAATTGATGCCGTTTTTGATTACAGTTTTTGCCATATTGTGTGTGGCCTTCTCTAATAACCTCAACATAGAGAACCACACACCCACAGCTCGTGACCATAGGTGAGATAGGGTGAGAAGCTCGGTCATCCAGGAGGGACTCCGAGTCGAGCCGCTGCTCCTCCGCGTCGAGAGGAACCAGTTGAGGTGGCTTGAGGACGCCTCCCGGGGGAGGTGTTCCGGGCATGTCCCACCAGCGGGAGGCCCCGGGGACGACCCAGGACACGCTGGAGACACTATGTCTCTCGGCTGGCCTGGGAACGCCTTGGGATCCCGCCGGAGGAGCTGGTTCAAGTGGCCGGGGAGAGGGAAGTCTGGGCTTCCCTGCTAAAGCTGCTGCCCCCGCGACCCGATCCCGGATAAGCGGTAGATGATGGATGGATGGATGGATGGATGGAGAACCCCATCTGTTCTTATTGCTGCTAGTAATGTAAATTTCCCAGAGGGAGCCATCCCAAAGGGATCAATAAAGTCAAGTCTAAGTCTAAGTCCCCCCCCCCCCCCCCACCCTCTGTGACTGATGGAAGCATAAATTCTGATCTTTACCAGAACATTTGGAAGCAGAATGTTCGACCATCGGTTTGTGACCTCAAGATGAAGCACACTTAGTTTCAGTTAGTTAATCAATTTCTGAAGGGCTTAAAAATAATAATAAAAACATAAAATTAGGTTTTTGAGGTGGCTAGTCAAAGCCTGGGCTAACTCTAGGACTAGTGCGTAGGAGTTCTGCACACTGCTGCCATCATTGCTTATTTTGTTTTTTCTTTTTGGCTTTCAATTACTGTCTGTGCCTTGTAGAGTACAGTTGAAGAGTGAGGCTTAGCCTGTGAAACCACTAAAACACACCAACAGTAAAGCTTGCTCTGGCATGGCTCAGGTCAAGTAGTGTTGCATAACCATAGATGCTGCCAAGTGAAGAATGTAAGCTTTTCTGTAAGGAATGTCAAGTTAATTTTGGTTGCAGCCAAGGAAGATAGAGTATCTGAACAACCTGTGTCTGTCAATGATCTGGCTTTGTTTACTAACATCAAGAGAGAATATATTCGGCCAATCATTTGCCATTGTAGTTCTGTAATAGGGCTTGCATGACTTCAGATTCTTTTGAGACTATGTCATGACTGTCAAGTCGACAACTCACTGATGAGGTCATTGATAATTTTCAGTACAGTAGTACAGTTTAAAAAATAATCACACAGGGAGGGAATGCTTTACTATAGTCAATAATTATGGATGTGGACTAGGTGAAGGCTCACACGTGATGATGTTCTCTGCCAGAGGAAAAAATTAATTCTCTTGCTCAGTGTACTTGCCTCTGGAACTGTCAGGTAACATTTTCATAACTTGGCCAAACGGGTAAAAGTGTCCTTGTTCTGGCAGTGGGTTCTGCATGGTGGTAATTTGCCATGTTTCAAATAATTACAGACCTCTTCGTGTGTGGTGGAAAAATTCCCTGCTCTCTTACCACTTTAATAGCATGGGCTGAAGCGTGACTTTTTTTCCCCTTCCCTGGTCCTCCCTCAAGCTGAGCATTCAGAAATAGAATACAATTTATTTCAATCAATGTGACTAATTTCACTCAGTGCCTTCATCTGTTGCTGCAAGCGGCTCTGCCTACTCCTCAAACCAAAAACATGTGACGAGCAGGAAGTTGACATCAAACTCTAAACGTCATTGTGCAGTCATAAAGTTGGCGAATCAACTAGACTGCACCTCCCCAATTCCGTATTACTAACGGTCCTCGATAGGCCTTCATACATCTTCGCACTGTGAATGATTAAGTGGCTTTTTCAACATCTCGTAAGAGCAGTAATGATTTTGTTTTGAAAGTATACAAGCCAAAAAAGGAAGGAAAGCAAGAACTTGAATGCCTATTACTCACAACAACAGGTGTCCTTGGCATCCATTCTTGGTCTAAAAGTGCAAACAAAGAGGTCATAGATCACAATGAGTCATAATCCATATTGGCACTGGGGAATGACATGGTAGGCTACTTCAGAGAGCACAACAATATTTCTGAAGAGACCTTGACACCATGCGGGCATGACAAGAACGTTCCAGTGACCAAATGTGTGGCTACTTGTCTGCGTCATCAAGCTGTTGGGTGGGTCGTGTGTCAAAATGTTGACCGGCATGACGTGACAAAGGAAGTTCTCCTACAGTTAAAGACTCATGTATGGCTTGCACAGCCTGTGTCATGATGTGTTTCAGTAAAGGAGTCAAAGTCCATTAAATATTGTGGAACTCTTTTTCTTCAGCCTCTTTCTCAAGCTCGTTTTAAACTCCACAATGTATCTTTTGCAATGTTGGGCATCGTCATTGACTGGAATTGATGATTGATGGAAGTGCCTACCTTTTGGTGTCTGCATCAGCAGGTTCAGCGAATGCTTGATAATGCGAAGCCTTGAAAAAATGCACAGACTGAGCACCGAGTGAAGTAGGATAACGTCTGTCGATCGCGGTGAGTATACACAGTCCTTCACAATCCGTGTATTTTTGTGAGGCTTCGCATTATCAGGCATTCATTCAAAGTAGTGATGGGCATTACAGTTCTTTTAAGTGAACTGAATCACTAGAATCATTTTTTTTTTTTTTTAAAGAACCGTTCAAAAGATTCGTTCACCGAATAGTTAACAGCTCCCCCGAAAAAAAAAAAAAAAAAAAAGGAATGCTGTGCTTTTTTTTAAATACTTTTTCTTTCAAATACTTTTTAATTAAATTCAACTGTAATAAGAATAATTTTAATAACAATAATAATAATAATGATGACAATAATAATAATAATAATAATAAGAATAATAATTGCAGTAGACTACACCCACAGTACACAGAGAGGATAATAAATCCGTTAAAGATATACCCAACAACGTCATCTCACCGCTGCTGCAGCGCGGGGTACACCGTCATGTGCTGGTGAGAGAGACTGTTACTCGCTCTATTTTGTTTTTATGAAGTAGTGGCGTTTCTGTGAGTAGTTCCTTCCTTGGCAAATCTTGAATCACTCGTGGCAAGACTACACTCACTCACTGAACTCACTCACTCAATGAATCGTACGCAAACGGGAAAATGGAGGTAGCACGTTCACTCACTGACTCGTTCCTGAATTGGAAATGGTAACACGTTCACCCACTGACTCGTTCACTTACTGATCCGTTCGTGAACCGGAAATGGCAACACACACGTTCACTAAATCGTTCCTGAACCGGAAATGGCAACACGTTCACCCACTGACTCGTTCACTCACTGATCCGTTCACGTCTTCACGAACGGGAAGCTTCCTCAGTGACTCGTTCTTGAACACCAATAGCGAGGCTGTATGTGTAGTAAAATCCCGCCCACATCTGACGCTAGCTGCTGATTGGTCGTTCGCGAAGACTGACGGCATGAGTGTGGCTGCTCTCAAAATAACTGAGAAAAGAACGAACCCGTTCACTCACATTCAATTAAAATGTTCGTTCTTTTTGAACGAATCGGTCGTGACCGACACAACACTAAATCAAAGTGCTTAAACACGCATCAAAAGGTGGGCACTTCCATCAAACATCAATTCCAGTCAATGATGATGCCCACCTCTGGAAATTGGGCATTAATTTGTAGTTTAAGAATTACGATTGACAAGAATTTTCCTATTAGTTATTGCTTTACTTCAATCATTACAAAATGACATCAAATATGATCATAAAACGGAAACCAATAGTGTGGTTGTGAAAAAAGATGCAGGTACAGCGTGAAAGATTGATCTACCAATAGGACTGTGCACAGTAAGTGTTTTTTCAAATGTCAAACAAAACAAACAGAAGGGGGGACATTTTTGTTTTTTTAATAAATCCTAAATATGATCATATAAAAGCAGACATGTGGTCAGAAGATTGGAATGTGAAATGGAGCACACTGGGAATGTCTCACGAGCTCCCGGTGTGTGCATGTGTGTCTTAGCTTAGACACAGGGCAGGTGTGCTTCAAGGGATGGAAGAATCCCTGTTAATGCACTGCCAACCTATTCTTACTGCTTCATTCTCAGCCAAAGACAACCAAACCCTGGCAAACAGGTAGCAGTGAACAACCATCAATCATTGTGTGCCCTGAGAACCAACACACACATCAGCAACAGTGTGTATACTTACTACTGGAGGACAATCTTATTTTTCCAGGCATGTTTCTGTCATTATCATTCCTGGAGTGGCTCATGTTTGAAGTCAGACGGCCATACAACAGCACAGTGCTCACTCTGCGCGTGAGTGTCATGGCTATGAAAAGACGATGGGGAAAGCAGGTGCTATGACTGAAACGACATGGACGACCACAAGCATGAAGTGTGGGGGGAGCAACAAAAAAAAAAAAAAGGAAGCTTTTTTCTAAGCTTAGTTCTCTCTCAGTAGACCCCCACTCTCTTTGAATAGTTTCCAAGTCCACTTCCTCCCGTTGTCTGATCGGTCAATTCATACATCTGTGGAGTTGTTTATGTCTAGTCTAGACCAGAATGGACAAAAGTGGGGGTGTTTAACTGCTTTCTTACAGAGAGCATATAGAATGGTTGACCCCATTCTAAATGCCCATATCTCGGAAACAACTTGATGGATCTTAATGAAACTAAATACACTTTATGTTGAAGGTCATAAGTTTTATTGGTTAAATTTACAAATAAAAGTGCACATATTTGTTGGTTCTATGACAGATTTTCATAAATGTTCAACACCAAGTGGCAGGTTATATTTTGGAATTAGAGCCCAAGTGCTTTTTAGGACGTTCAGAACTTCCTTTCCTGTGTTTTGTGTAAGCTCAATGTTACACACAAAAACTTGAAACGTTTCTACACAAGCTGTGAAAATTTGAGGTCATTCCAACGAAAATTGTCAAAATTATTGACCTACGAAATGGGGTCAAACATTTTGGAGCACCCTGTATATGCATCGTCCAAACCTGGCAGAACAATCTGACTGACTTTAAAGATCTTGTTCAGACACCATTAACTTGGCTTGAAAATGACATTGGAATAAATACATAAATAAACAAATAAGCCTTTTTTCACAGCAGTAGTGTTTTGCATGAAGACCACATTTCCCATGAGGACCAGCGCATAGCGTCTTTGAGCTCACGCCAGCAAGTGAAAGTCAGGCCAGTATTGATCCTTGACCGTCCTATTATCTGGGTAGCGGAAGTGATGTATGCCATAAAACAGTCCATACTTGAGTTTTTTTTTTGTTTTGTGTAGCAGTGTTCCAAAGAAAATATTTTATGAAGTTGGAAAAGTTCCTTTGTGTTTCTTTAAATAGGCGTACCTTTGTTTCGTATGACATAAAGATTGACAGTGACTCAAGTATTGGAATAGCGTACCACAAAATCGGTACACAATATAGCCCATTAAGAACCAATATATAAAACACACATTACACACGCACACTGGAGCGAACCATTTAATTCCAAATAAGCTCTTGCCAACTCATCTCTGACTGCTTATCTTGCATAACAGACTAAGGATGTGCCTTCTCGAAAGTATGATGTCATTTCATGCTAGTAGACTGGAGAAACAATAGGATAAAGGCAGCGGATGGTAATCAGAGAAGGGGAGAGCGTGAGTAAGCATGTGGGCAATGAGGATGCAGAGGTCGCGGAAGAATACTGGAAATACTGATGTGGTGATTTGATTCATGAGGATTGCATGACATCTCCAACAGAAGCATGCCAAGATTGACTTCAAATATAGCAGCTACTTTATGATTGTGTGTGTGTGTGTGTGTGTGTGTGTGTGTGTGTGTGTGTGTGATTTCGAAAAAGTCAGTAGAGGCCTATGGAATGCATGAAAAAGCACCTTCTTAATATCATATTAACATCCATCCATCCATCCATCTATTTTCATGACCGCTTACGCCTTACAAGGGTCATAGGGGTGCTGGAGCCTATCCAAGCCGACTTCGGGCAGTAGGCGGGGTACACCCTGAACTGGTTGCCAGCCAATCGCAATCATCTTAACATGTAAATCATATTTTGATCAAAAATCTAATAATGGGTGTGATGTCACATGGCTCTGTTGTGAGCCATTAGTTCATCTACAGCCACCCAGAAACTGTTAATGTATGATACATTTAGATATTTAGGCGAATAAACATCTTCTAGATCCGGGGTGTCAAACATACGGCCTGCGGGCCGGATCAGGCCCTCAAATGGGTTTAATCCGGCCCGTGAGATGATTTTGAAAAGTAAAAAAAAAAAAAAAAAAATTGTAATGTCGGACTAATTAATCAGTCGGCCACAATCAAAACATATACATTTGTAATTTCACAAGCAGTCCTCAGGTGAGCGGGGTCGTCCTGGATGTCATTATATTACATACAACTTAAACTACGGTTTGTTTAATTATTATTCTTTTTTTGTAATCATAGACCGACATAAACGTGTTAAGTACGACACAAATTCAATTACTGGTAACACAAATAGATACGACAAGGATTAACGTCCTTATAACATCATTAAATGCGCCATGCAATGGATTCTGGGAACAATATATATGCGAAACAGGTCGATTTAACACGTCCGGAACGTATACCGGCAAAGTGTTGCCGCGCTTCATTTGCATTTGTGTTATTTTTCGGAACAATATGAGTCCAGTTGAGCTCCGTAATTTAGGGCTGGTCCACAAAAATCTGCGTATAAATGACGGCAATTGTTTTTAAGTTATATACCGTTATTTTCCCAATGCAGCCCACTTGATAATATATTTTCCTCCATGCGGCCCCTGAGCTAACATGAGTTTGACACCCCTGTTCTAGATGTTCTCTTCTAGACTGTTTTATGAGGGCTTCAACCTACAATAACTTGTAAAGAGTATCAAATGAAATTCTATTATTATATGTAAATTCTAAACAAAAACTAAGATTCAATCAACGGACCAGAACTACTTGAAGAGTATCTGCTCAATTACTGTATGGTGCTAAAGGAACAGTCAATTGTGGCAGCTGGAAGAATGACAGTAGCTGTAGTTGAGTTTGACGTTTTTACGACTCAACTGCCACCATCAAACTTGACACTCCCGTAATATGCGAAGTGTGCTGCCGAGATGCACCGATTTTTTTTGCCTATAAACCCCATTAGGACAGTTGAAAATGGCACAAAGTGCACATGTCATTTTGTCACTTAAAGCCATTTAAACAATGCTTGCAAGCTTTAAGGTGTGCCGTTACGCAAGCACTATCAGCACTCTAATCTCCGCCATTCAAATGACGCCACAGGTTGTTTTTTTTAAACTTGATTTTCATACATGTGCAAACGTAATGTGCACTTCGCTTATTGACAAAGAAATGTCTGTATTAACCACACCCCCTGACCCTCAGCCCTGGGTGAGAACACGGTCCTAGTGTCCACCTCAACATCAGCGTACCACAAAGGCAATGAACTATGTAAAGAAAAGAAAGATAATACAGGCCACTCATTGAAATATTAAGGAATAATAGCATCGTTGAGCCTATTTTAGGGGGGCTCAAGCCTACCTAGAATGTTCTTAAGCCCCACTAAATGATTTGGTTGTTAAAAACAAAATAGCAATAAGATTTTTAAATAAAAGTTGTGACTGTGCAGGTGTAGAAGAGTTGACCAATTTTCCATGGTCCACTTCAACGCATCAGTGTTCTGACATCACCCAATGCATTTCCTTGTTTGGAAGCAAACGATATGTCTGTCTTAACAGCATAAAAGAAGATTAGAGATGGCAGAATTACAACACGCAAGCAGCATTAGGTAAAAACGCGTCACATTTTGATGACGTTATCGCTTTGCAGCTGTTGCCTTTTCTGCCAATTTTAGGCTGGTTTACGGTGTAATTATTCGTGTCTTCTCCTTGTAGTCTAACAAAGAAAACCAGGCACCCATGAACAAAAAAATAACTGCGTTCAAAACGGTCCATTGTCCCCAGAATGAGCTTGTTCCACAAACGACACGACACAACCTAAATTATCGGCACTTCTCTCTGAGCTTTTCCATCCCAGTGCTATTTGAGTCATCACTATCTTTAAAGTACCGTAATTAATGAAGCCCTCTTGAGTACCAGCAAGCTTTTTGCCTTTGGCTATGGCTAACGGCAATCTCATTCATATCTCTTACAACAACACCAGCTTGGTCAACGTTGTACAGCTGTAAGCAACAATACTGTTTCATGTCCGGTCCTCACAACGACAAATCAAGTTTACAATGAATTGGGCAAAAATAATCAATGCTTACTTAGGACAAGGGCAAAAACTGAACAATAGACAGCCAGTTGCTGACCTGTAAAGTGGATACTGGCAGTGAGGATTCCTGCTGTGTTAGTGTGTTGATCCAGGCTGCTAACCAACTACCAAGAGCATCAACTTGCCAACAAAGAATCCTGTTTATCAGTGTGCCTCCTGACCCAGCAGCACCTGACCTGCGATCACCTGCCAAGACTGCTTACGGTTATGTCGGGCCACGGGTCAACATGAGGCTATGCAGGGGGTTTTTTGGGCGTGTTTTTTTTCCAGTGGCAGCAGTGTTTATGTACGGTAATTCATTTAATCTCATGACAAAGACACAATGGCATGGGTTCATGAGTGAACCCACGCACATGCATTCCTTTGGCTTCATCAATAAAACATCTACTGAGAGGAAAACTAAGGACTAGAACAAGTATTAGCAAATAGTAAGCACAGCAGGTGTGAGAACAAGAAGAGTACTAAATTGTACTTCCATGTGATGGAGTGTCTGCCTTTTCCACACTTTCAAAATGTTCCCGGAAGTCTGCTGGAACCTCCCGCTGCTCTGGGCTCCAGCGGATGAGTTTTTATTGTGGGTTCAGAGCCCCACAGTAATTAGATGAGTTTATGGTAAACGCTAATAAGCGGAGGCGCTTGTCATCCTGTCAGAGCTAATTTCCCCTTCGCTCTTAACTATGACCTGTGCATGTAGCCAAGGGTGGACACAGGCCACAGTTATGTTCTGTATCTACTAAGCACTGAAGGAAAAAATTGTTTTTCTAACCTTGCACTTCTTCATTTTGTAGTTCATGGAACTACATTTTGGACAAACAATTGAAGACATTTCCATGTATTGTATAGCACGTCCATGGAAAAAAAGACTGTTAGTTAAATTTTAACCTTTGACTGAGTCAGTAATAGACTGATTAATCGGCCGCCGATTATAATCGGCCTAATTATTGGCCTTCAAACATCGGCCAAAACAATCAGCCAATTAGGCCAAATGCCTGTTTATTTTCCCCTTAAAACGTCCTCAAAGAAAACTGAAGTTTCCGACACTGCGAAAGTACCCTGAATGCACCATTTTGCTCACGTATCATTAACAGCGCCGACAAGGATGTGGACCACCATACAGTTCTCACCTCTCGCAAGCCGGCCACGACACTTTCTCATGTTATTCTGGTTATTCTGTTGTCACTAAGCGTCCTTTAAACTGTTTAATGACACCACAGAACTGTAAAATTAAGACACACGATGTTAAGAATTACATGTACTGTATATTTTAAATACAAACCATGCTTCCTTTTTCAAACATCGCAAGCCTAGCGCTAATGTGAAAAGCCAAGGGAGGATCTGATTCCAATGCTAACAGAAAGCATCGATTTTGGGAGTGTTTTTCCTTCAAATAACGAATATCCTCACACAAATTCTGTGGGAACACATACCCACAGGTGAGATAATACTACGCAAAGTCACAAATTATTCCCAATACAGTATGTGAAAAACGAGTTATTTTAATATAATTTAATCGCAACTTTCTTCTGTACTCGCTTTGTGTGTACATCATGGATGCACGGCATCACTTTGCCACCAAGAGGCCAAAACGCACAGGAACAGTCAGTATTTGTTCTTATTGTTTTTTTCAGTTGCTATTATTTTAGTTTATTATATTATTATTATCAGTGGCGAGCTGTGACCTTTTAGAGTGGGCATGCTGGACTGAAAAAATGTGAGCAGCCGTAAGGGCGCGAGGTGAAAAATTTGGGGGTATTTTTTATTGTTCATTTTAATATTAAATATTATTTCATTATTATTTATTACCACTGTGTAGGTATAAAATTAAAGGGGAAATATTCAGGACTGACACAAGTTGATGCACACACACACTTTAATTAATATAACCAGCCCCGTGGTGAGTGAAACGACACAATCACATGCCCACAAATTTGCCAATACGTTGGCATTCACAGTATTCGGAAATGGCTCGTGCCCACTTCCGCTCAACCCGGGAGAGGAAAAAAAAATGACATCGCTATCATATGAGGACTATTTGCACTGGACTCTACGACAGTAGTCCGACATGCTGTAAAGCACTGCAACTGGGTTACTAAGGAAACTCCCGCATGAGTGCTTAGTGGTGTTAGTGCCGTTATTGATAGGGTTTTTTTGTTTTGTTTTTTTAACTGCTCGTGCTTGATTGTACTGAGCGACAATTAAAGCATTTCCTGTTAACTACAAACACTTGTGCGGACATTAGATCACTTTACAAACTCAGCGGAGCCACAAGCAATTTCCACCAACGATCAACAGTTTGCTCACCTCTGGACAGCCAGCGAGCCATTTATTTTCTCGCACGATTTGGCTTGAAAGTGACGGACAAATTTCTTCCCTGCTTTCGTGATGGCTACTTCAGGAGTAGAACCACCACTTGGATTATTATTTTCCTCAAAAGTTCTCCGGGAAAAGGGCACTCATTGGGATTCGGCGATGAACTTGAACTGAACCAGTGACCGTTTACCGCAGACCAAGCCAAGTAAGCCAATTTTGCGCATGTGCGTTGTCAGATACGCTGTGTGGCTGCCAGCTTTTTTGCCATTCAAAAGGCGCACGTACAGAAACAACGTTCTCGGAACTAACACAACTTGATTTCTCATTGTGTACATGCGAAACAAGCTGTCGGCTTCTCCATTCCCCGCGAGGAAAATACAAATACAAAATATACAGGAAATTAAGACCAAAACAGTAGAACTACGGTATTGTATTTTAGAGGACACTATTACATTATATTTTCAATCATTTTATTTTGAAGGGCTTGGGCATATATATATATATATATTAGGGGTGTGAATTGCCTAGTACCTGACGATTCGATTCGTATCACGATTCACAGGTCACGATTCGATTCGATACCGATTAATCCCGATACGAATTTATAAGTCACACTAAGAGGACACTATTACATTATATTTTCAATCATTTTATTTTGAAGGGCTTGGGCATGCACCGCATTAACAGCTTATTATGACCGCACGCCACTGATTTAATATCCATCCATCCATCCATTTTCTTGACCGCTTATTCCTCACAAGGGTTGCGGGGGCTGCTGGCGCCTATCTCAGCTGGCTCTGGGCAGTAGGCTGGGGACACCCTGGACTGGTTGCCAACCAATCGCAGGGCACACAGAGACGAACAACCATCCACACTCACACGCACACCTAGGGACAATTCGGAGCGCCCAATTAACCTGCCATGCATGTCTTTGGAATGTGGGAGGAGACCGGAGTACCCGGAGAAGACCCACGCGGGCACGGGGAGAACATGCAAACTCCACCCAGGAAGGTCCGAGCCTGGACTCGAACCGGAGACCTCAGAACTGGGAAGCGGACGTGCTAACCACTCGACTACCGTGCCGCCCCTGAGTTAATATATATATATATATATATATATATATATATTAGGGGTGTGAATTGCCTAGTACCTGACGATTCGATTCGTATCACGATTCACAGGTCACGATTCGATTCGATAACGATTAATCCCGATACGAATTTATACGTCGATTGTTGCGATTTTTTTTCATTCAAATTTAGAAAATACTAATCAGTAAGCTTGTAGAGTGTAAGATTTATATGAAAATGTATTATTTATTTATCTGAAATTTCAATCTTATAGAGGTTGTAATCTGTTTCATGTTTGAACAGCATTAAAATAAAATATTAAGGCTTAATGTTCCGTTCATATAACATTCTTCCATGCTCAAGGTGTGAATCCTAACCCGAAGTCAGACGTTTTGTTGAATATTTTTCCATTAAAAATGGAAGTTTAAAAATCGATTCACACACAAAAAACAAAACAAAAAAGGCAATGATGATAAGACGTTGAATCGGTAAGACTACCGAATGAACAATTCTGAGCTCTTAAAAAAAAAAGAAAAAAAAAAAAAAAAAAAAAAGATTTTTTTTATTGAATCGATTCGAGAATCGCGCGATGTAGTATCGCGATATATCGCCGAATCAATTTTTTTTAACACCCCTAATATATATATATATATATATATATACATACACACATTTTCTTGACCGCTTATTCCTCACAAGGGTCGCGTGGGGTGCTGGCGCCTATCTCAGCTGGCTCTGGGCAGTAGGCGGGGGACACCCTGGACTGGTTGCCAGCCAATCGCAGAAAAATCATATATATATACACACACACACAAATATTTAAAAGACAAGACCTGATTTTTTTTTTTTTATCTTACCATAATTGACTATTCACTTAAATTACCTGATGAATCATCTCAACACTGGCTCATTCCTGCTGGCTCTGCGGATACTCTTCATATGACGAAGTAGAATAAATATTGGAAAAGAGGTGAGCATGTGTTGGCGTGAGAACACACTAAGAGCGGACATCACACCACACTGTGACAGCTGAAGGCAGACAGAAGAGGCAACACACAGTCACACACATCACCTTGCCCAACGTTCATACCTGCCATGCCTCACCGGACCTCTCACACGTGCACACACAAACCCTCAATCAATCGTAAACTTGTGAATCTCTACGTACAAATCTCTTTCCCACAGTATCACTTAAATTAACTCTAATGAAGGAACTTGGGTTGATTGCTGCACCTCAAGCAATGCTGCATGGACCGGGAACGTGGTCATCTTGAGCATATGCTAACAACTTTGAAGATCCCATTATGCTTACAATTTATCTTTTGAGCAATCATCTGCCATGGTTTGCTTGTTTAATTCTTGCTACATGTATATGTGTGTACGTTTATTTTACTGAGGTCAAATTCTGCAATGGGAAATTTGATAAAAAAAAAAAAAATGTGTCAAAATTATTTGCCATGCTGTGACAAGAAAGTACATTTTATCATTATGGATATTATATCTCAAATACATTTTACCACCTAAAGCAAATAAAATTACAACATTTTGGTGGTTCAACACAATGTGTTGAGGGAATGTTCTTTTTATTGGAATGCATGC